>NC_069505.1:16410030-16437655 GCF_027579735.1 Bombina bombina
CAATCTCATTCATCAGTCCATTGAATTAGATGCATAGATTAATATAGGAACTGGAGAGGCTGGAGGGAGCTTTAGTGAATCAGTTACATAGAATTACATAGGGGCTGGTGAAGCTGGAGAGGCTAGAGAGAGCTTTAGTGAATCAGGTACATAGAATAACATAGGAACTGGTGATGCTGGAGAGGCTGGAGGGAGCTTTAGTGAATCAGTTACATAGAATAACATAGGAACTGGTGAAGCTGGAGAGGTTGGAGGGAGCTTTAGTGAATCAGTTACATAGAATAACATAGGAACTGGTGATGCTGGAGAGGCTGGAGGGAGCTTTAGTGAATCAGTTACATAGAATAACATAGGAACTGGTGAAGCTGGAGAGGCTGGAGAGAGCTTTAGTGAATCAGTTACATAGAATAACATAGGAACTGGTGAAGCTGGTGAGGCTGGAGGGAGCTTTAGTGAATCAGTTACATAGAATAACATAGGAACTGGTGAAGCTGGAGAGGCTGGAGAGAGCTTTAGTGAATCAGTTACATAGTATAACATAGGAACTGGTGAAGCTGGAGAGGCTGGAGGGAGCTTTAGTGAATTAGTTACATAGAATAACATAGGAACTGGTGACACTGGAGAGGCTGGAGGGAGCTTTAGTGAATCAGTTACATAGAATAACATAGGAACTGGTGATGCTGGAGAGGCTGGAGGGAGCTTTAGTGAATCAGTTACATAGAATAACATAGGAACTGGTGAAGCTGGAGAGGCTGGAGAGAGCTTTAGTGAATCAGTTACATAGAATAACATAGGAACTGGTGAAGCTGGTGAGGCTGGAGGGAGCTTTAGTGAATCAGTTACATAGAATAACATAGGAACTGGTGAAGCTGGAGAGGCTGGAGAGAGCTTTAGTGAATCAGTTACATAGAATAACATAGGGACTGGTGAAGCTGGAGAGGCTGGAGGGAGCTTTAGTGAATCAATTACATAGGAAACATAGCAACTGATGAAGCTGGAGAGGCTGAAGGGAGGTTTAGTGAATCAGTTACATAGAATAACATAGGATCTGGTGAGGCTGGAGAGGCTGGAGGGAGCTTTAGTGAATCAGTTACATAGAATAACATAGGAACTGGTGAAGCTGGAAAGGCTGGAGAGAGCTTTAGTGAATCAGTTACATAGAATAACATAGGAACTGGTGAAGCTGGTGAGGCTGGAGGGAGCTTTAGTGAATCAGTTACATAGAATAACATAGGAACTGGTGAAGCTGGAGAGGCTGGAGAGAGCTTTAGTGAATCAGTTACATAGAATAACATAGGAACTGGTGAAGCTGGAGAGGCTGGAGGGAGCTTTAGTGAATTAGTTACATGGAATAACATAGGAACTGGTGAAGCTGGAGAGGCTGGAGGGAGCTTTAGTTAATCAGTTACATAGGAAACATAGCAACTGATGAAGCTGGAGAGGCTGGAGGGAGGTTTAGTGAATCAGTTACATAGAATAACATAGGATCTGGTGAGGCTGGAGAGGCTGGAGGGAGCTTTAGTGAATCAGTTACATAGAATACCATAGGAACGAGTGAAGCTGGAGAGGCTGAGGGGAGCTTTAGTGAATCAGTTACATAGAATAACATAGGAACTGATGAAGCTGGAGAGGCTGGAGGGAGTTTAGTGAATCAGTTACATATAATAACATAGGAACTGGTGAAGTTGGAGAGGCTGGAGAGAGCTTTAGTAGACTGTGCAGTGGATAATCCTGTCCTGCTATTACAATTCCTGTGTTATTCTAGGCAGCTAATTCACCAATCTCATTCATCAGTCCATTGAATTAGATGCATAGATTAATATAGGAACTGGAGAGGCTGGAGGGAGCTTTAGTGAATCAGTTACATAGAATTACATAGGGGCTGGTGAAGCTGGAGAGGCTAGAGAGAGCTTTAGTGAATCAGGTACATAGAATAACATAGGAACTGGTGATGCTGGAGAGGCTGGAGGGAGCTTTAGTGAATCAGTTACATAGAATAACATAGGAACTGGTGATGCTGGAGAGGCTGGAGAGAGCTTTAGTGAATCAGTTACATAGAATAACATAGGAACTGGTGAAGCTGGTGAGGCTGGAGGGAGCTTTAGTGAATCAGTTGCATAGAATAACATAGGAACTGGTGAAGCTGGAGAGGCTGGAGGGAGCTTTAGTTAATCAGTTACATAGGAAACATAGCAACTGATGAAGCTGGAGAGGCTGGAGGGAGGTTTAGTGAATCAGTTACATAGAATAACATAGGATCTGGTGAGGCTGGAGAGGCTGGAGGGAGCTTTAGTGAATCAGTTACATAGAATACCATAGGAACGAGTGAAGCTGGAGAGGCTGAGGGGAGCTTTAGTGAATCAGTTACATAGAATAACATAGGAACTGATGAAGCTGGAGAGGCTGGAGGGAGTTTAGTGAATCAGTTACATAGAATAACATAGGAACTGGTGAAGTTGGAGAGGCTGGAGAGAGCTTTAGTGAATCAGTTACATAGAATAACATAGGAACTGGTGAAGATGGAGAGGTTGGAGGGAGCTTTAGGGAATCAGTTACATAGAATAACATAGGAACTGGTGAAGCTGGAGAGGCTGGAGGGAGCTTTAGTGAATCAGTTACATAGAATAACATAGGAACTGGTGAGGCTGGAGAGGCTGGAGGGAGCTTTAGTGAATCAGTTACATAGAATAAAATAGGAGCTGGTGAAGCTTCAGAGGCTGGAGGGGGCTTTAGTGAATCAGTTACATAGAATAACATAGGAACTGGTGAAGCTGGAGAGGCTGGAGGGAGCTTTAGTGAATCAGTTACATAGAATAACATAGGAACTGGTGAAGCTGGAGAGGCTGGAGGGAGCTTTAGTGAATCAGTTACATAGAATAACATAGGAACTGGTGAAGCTGGAGAGGCTGGAGGGAGCTTTAGTGAATCAGTTACATAGAATAACATAGGAACTGGTGAAGCTGGAGAGGCTAGAGGGAGCTTTAGTGAATCAGTTACATAGAATAACATAGGAACTGGTGAAGCTGGAGAGGCTGGAGGGAGCTTTAGTAAATCAGTTACATAGAATAACATAGGGACTGGTGAAGCTGGAGAGGCTAGAGGGAGCTTTAGTGAATCAGTTACATAGAATAACATAGGAACTGGTGAAGCTGGAGAGGCTGGACGGAGCTTTAGTAAATCAGTTACATAGAATAACATAGAAACTGGTGAAGCTGGAGAGGCTGGATGGAGCTTTAGTGAATCTATTACATAGAATAACATAGGAACTGGTAAAGCTGGAGAGGCTGTAGGGAGCTTTAGTGAATCAGTTACATAGAATAACATAGGACCTGGTGAAGCTGGAGAGGCTGGAGGGAGCTTTAGTGAATCAGTTACATAGAATAACATAGGAGCTGGTGAAGCTGGAGAGGCTGGAGGGAGCTTTAGTGAATCAGTTACATAGAATAAAATAGGAACTGGTGAAGCTGGAGAGGCTGGAGGGAGCTTTAGTGAATCAGTTACATAGAATAACATAGGAACTGGTGAGGCTGGAGAAGCTGGAGGGAACTTTAGTGAATCAGTTACATAGAATAACATAGGACCTGGTGAAGCTGGAGAGGCTGGAGAGAGCTTTAGTGAATCAGTTACATAGAATAACATAGGAACTGGTGAAGCTGGAGAGGCTGGAGAGAGCTTTAGTGAATCAGTTACATAGAATAACATAGGAACTGGTGAGGCTGGAGGGAGCTTTAGTGAATTAGTTACATAGAATAACATAGGAACTGGTGAAGCTGGAGAGGCTGGAGGGAGCTTTAGTGAATCAGTTACATAGAATAACATAGGAACTGGTGAAGTTGGAGAGGCTGGAGGGAGCTTTAGTGAATCGGTTACATAGAATAACATAGCAGTTAGTGAAGCTGGAGAGGCTAGGGGAGATTTAGTGAATCAGTTACATAGAATAAAATAGGAACTGGTGACGCTGGAGAGGCTGGAGGGAGCTTTAGTGAATCAGTTACATAGAATAACATAGGAACTGGTGAGGCTGGAGAAGCTGGAGGGAACTTTAGTGAATCAGTTACATAGAATAACATAGGACCTGGTGAAGCTGGAGAGGCTGGAGGGAGCTTTAGTGAATCAGTTACATAGAATAAAATAGGAACTGGTGACGCTGGAGAGGCTGGAGGGAGCTTTAGTGAATCAGTTACATAGAATAACATAGGAACTGGTGAGGCTGGAGAATCTGGAGGGAACTTTAGTGAATCAGTTACATAGAATAACATAGGACCTGGTGAAGCTGGAGAGGCTGGAGAGAGCTTTAGTGAATCAGTTACATAGAATGACATAGGAACTGGTGAAGCTGGAGAGGCTGGAGAGAGCTTTAGTGAATCAGTTACATAGAATAACATAGGAACTGGTGAGGCTGGAGGGAGCTTTAGTGAATTAGTTACATAGAATAACATAGGAACTGGTGAAGCTGGAGAGGCTGGAGGGAGCTTTAGTGAATCAGTTACATAGAATAACATAGGAACTGGTGAAGTTGGAGAGGCTGGAGGGAGCTTTAGTGAATCGGTTACATAGAATAACATAGGAACTGGTGAAGCTGGAGAGGCTGGAGGGAGCTTTAGTGAATCAGTTACATAGAATAACATAGAAATAGGTGAAGTTGGAGAGGCTGGAGGGAGCTTTAGTGAATCAGTTACATAGAATAACATAGGAACTGGGGACACTGGAGAGACTAGAGGGAGCTTTAGTGAATCAGTTACATAGAATAACATAGGAACTGGTGACACTGGAGAGGCTGGAGGGAGCTTTAGTGAATCAGTTACATAGAATAACATAGGAACTGGTGAGGCTGGAGAAGCTGGAGGGAGCTTTAGTGAATCAGTTACATAGAATAACATAGGACCTGGTGAAGCTGGAGAGGCTGGAGAGAGCTTTAGTGAATCAGTTACATAGAATAACATAGGAACTGGTGACACTGGAGAGGCTGGAGGGAGCTTTAGTGAATCAGTTACATAGAATAACATAGGAACTGGTGAGGCTGGAGAAGCTGGAGGGAGCTTTAGTGAATCAGTAACATAGAATAGAATTCTTCTCATTCTCTCTCTGTGTCTTCCTCTCTGCTTCCTTTTTCCTGTTTGTGTCCCAGCTTTCTCTTTTCCTTTGTCTCTTATTCTCTTTTTCATCTTTCTCTCTCCCAGTTTTGTCATTTTTTTCCTTTCTCTGACTCTTTTTCTCCCTCCTCTCTCTCTTACCCACCTGCCTCTCTTCCTCACTCTCCTCCTCTCTCCTCTCCCTCTCTCTTTCTATATCCCTCACTCTTCTCCTCTCTCCCTCTCGTTCTATACCCCTCACTCTACTCCTCTCTCCTCTCTCTTTCTATATCCCTCACTCTTCTCCTCTCTCCCTCTCTCTTTCTATATCCCTCACTCTACTCCTCTCTTCTCTCCCTCTATACCCCTCACTCTACTCCTCTCTCCTATCCCTTTCTCTCTATATCCCTCTCTCTACCCCTCTTTTTTCCTTCTTTCCCTGACTCTACCACTCCACCTCTCTCTGCCTCTCTCCTTTTCCTTTTGTCTGTCACTCTTTTTAGCGCTCTTTCTCTCCCTCTCTTTCCCTCTCTCTCATTAAGTCATTACACTTGCATACAATTCTGTCTTGTCTGTTACATAACTATAAAGACAAATTCTCGCCTGCGTAGCACAACCTCTGTTGCAGCCCCCTGTGGTTTGTTGCTCTAGAGGAAGGAAGACAACACAATAACTTGCCAGTGAAGTCATGTTCCATTTTTTCTCAAAAGGATAAAATAAACTCCTTTTGCCTCTTCATCCCAATTTATTTATATATCTTTTGGCTTTACCTTATATGTACAGCTGTATGTGGTGTTTGGAGAGGTGGACTGATGATAAATCTGATGCATTAAAAAAATATTATTTGTGAATCTCTATGAGTAAGTTATTTAGAGACACCAAAAACATCATCTATAAACCGTCTTCATTCCAATCTGTCAGAATGTGCACTTTACTTTGTTTTTATGTCCCTTTAAACGAGCATGAAGTAAGAATGAATCTTTCATGATTCAAATAAAGCAGTTTAAAAAATATTTATGAGTTACTTTTATTATCAAATTGTGTACAGTTTATTTAAAACAAAACAATTTTATGTATGCAGTTCCTGAGACCCCGGCTCCTACTGAGCATGTGCAAGAGTTCACAGTGTATATGTACTTGAGTTTGTGATTGGCTGATGGCTGTCACATGATACAGGAGACAGGGAAATTAGAGTAAACTTTGAAATTTGCAATTGTAGTGTATTTAATGGTCCTTTTACACTCCCAAATGTATTACTGTAAGAAAAAGGTGGTTCTGGCTATTGTATATCAGGATTTTTAAAAACAAAACACTCTTGCATCTTCTTAAAATATCGTCTGTGTCTATTTGAGAGTTTCGTGCACCTGTGCAACATAGTAGAATGATTCCAAATTGTCTTGAAATATGTGTAAACGTCAAAAAAGGCCATTTCAGGATTTATCGAATGTGATGAAAGTATAATTTGTTTGGTAGAACAAATAGTCCATGCGTTTTGGACAATCAAATATTTATAAGAATGAAAATCCATTAGAATTCGGTAATCAAATGTAATTTTCGTTTTGGATTGTTCATAATTAGATTGAATATCCACATTCGAAATTTGGAATGTAACATTCGATTTAACAAATATTATTCAGAAGTTCAATAGTTAATGTGGTCTGGAATTAAGCAAATTGATACATAATAGATACAAATATATAAATTTTAATGTTTCTATTTTAAATATTGTATCATTTGAATATTACATTTAAAGAGAACATTAGATGTTGTGCAAACATTTGAAATTCGAAACAAACAAAAAATGTGTTAATTTTTTTTTTCCTGAATGTTGCAAAACATTTGCCTATCCCTATCTCTTACCAGTTGCCCGGTAGGTCAGTCCGTCCATGGATATCAATAGAACAGAAATAGACTGAGGTTTTATTGTTTTATATTATACTCTCTCTGAGCCATTACGTTTTTAGTTTGATATACACAGTTAAAGATAGTCGTTGGAAGAGCGCGGTTGATTAAGGCAGAGACGACACACACAATGGACAACAGGTACAATTGTTTTTTCTATTACTGCTCACAAACAAGAAACAATGTAAGATGCAGAGAAGGTGTTTGTGGGAAATAGGAGCTATGACTCCGTAGCTGTTCAAACCTTAGGGTTGCATCGTGTACTAACATGGTTAAACTTACATCAACTCAGAAGTGGATAAACTGAACACTGTATCTGTAAAAATATGGTATAGAAGCTTCTTTATCTGGTTAAGTCCCAGGATTATGTGTTAAACAGGATTTATGTTTGAAAGGGCCTATTTAAAAGGACGCTGAATTCAAAATGAATCTTTTATGTTGCAGAAATCAAAAAAACAAACTTTCCAATTTACTTTAATTATCTAAATGTGCACAATCTTTTTATATGCACACTTACTGAGGCACCAGTTACTACTGAGCATGTGCAAGAGATCACAGTGTATACGTATATGAGTCTGTGATTAGCTGATCTCTGTCACATGATACAGTTATATACACACTTATGAGGCACCAGTTACTACTGAGCATGTGCAAGAGATCACAGTGTATACGTATATGAGTCTGTGATTAGCTGATCTCTGTCACATGATACAGTTATATGCACACTTACTGAGGCACCAGTTACTACTGAGCATGTGCAAGAGATCACAGTGAATACGTATATGAGTCTGTGATTAGCTGATGGCTGTCACATGATACTGTCTGAGGCACCAGTTACTACTGAGCATGTGCAAGAGATCACAGTGTATACGTATATGAGTCTGTGATTAGCTGATGGCTGTCACATGATACAGTTATATGCACACTTACTGAGGCACCAGTTACTACTGAGTATGTGCAAGAGATCAAAGTGTATACGTATATGAGTCTGTGATTGTCAGGGTTTTTTCCTGCCTTGTTTGCCATGTGCTGCTGGCAGCCATTTTACTCACCTCTCTTGCTGACTTTGGTGCATTCTGGGAGATGCTGCTCACTTCCTGCACTTCCTTTTATGGCCAGACTGGTTTACATCATCCATGTGAGACAGGATGCAGTCTCAGAATTGTGATGTCATCACTTATTATTTAAAGGGCCTTTGTTCAGTATGCTTTGCCCTTGCGTTGTCTCACACCTGTTTGTGAGAGCACCTGTGTATTACCTGGCTGTCTGACGTCCCTCATGGTTCGTGATACCTGGCTTGTTCCTGACTCTGCTGTTCTCCTAGTTCCTGATTCCAGCTCATCTGACTACTCGCTTTGGCTCCTGACTCGGCTCGTCTGACTACCAGCTCTGGTTTTGATTCTTGGCTTGTTATTTGACTTGTGGACTTTTTATTATTTTTTGCTATTAATAAAGGTGTGATTATTTTGCACTTCTCGTCTCAGTCTGATTCCTGGCACCCTTACAGTGATTGCCTGATGACTGTCACATGATACAGTTATATGCAAACTTACTGAGGCACCAGTTACTACTGAACATGTGCAAGAGATCACAGTGTATACGTATATGAGTCTGTGATTGGCTGATGGCTGTCACATAATACAGTTATATGCACACTGTCTGAGGCACCAGTTACTACTGAGCATGTGCAAGAGATCACAGTGTATACGTTTATGAGTCTGTGATTAGCTGATGACTGTCACATGATACAGTTATATGCACACTTACTGAGGCACCAGTTACTACTGAGCATGTGCAAGAGATCATAGTGTATATGTATATGAGTCTGTGATTAGCTGATGGCTGTCACATGATACAGTTATATGCACACTTACTGAGGCACCAGCTACTACTGAGCATGTGCAAGAGATCACAGTGTATACGTATATGAGTCTGTGATTGGCTGATGGCTGTCACATGATACAGGGGGGAGTGAAAAATTAAACTGACTTTTAAATTTGACATTAAAAATCTACTACTCATTTGAAATTCAAACCAAGTGCTACCACCTTGTATTTTTATGATGTATTTGTCATCTATGCAATGCTTCTTTGTTAAATTGTTCTTCACAAAATGAGAATTATATTATTTAGACTCGGCCATCAAATCCTAAACCAAATGTTTTGAGACATTGCCCTAGTTAAGGACAACGTGATGTAAAACAGAAACTATATATTGCACAATAACATTCTACAGAATCCTGATACAAAATGCAATTTGAGTTATTATATATAACAATAATCTTTTATAGTAATCCATCTGTCTTTATTTGCCTTTATATATTCTAATGAATTTATAGTTAATGTCTGTTCTATTATTATATTCCTTACTGTTTTTCCTTCATTTATAATCATAATTTAAAATAATATTTTTTCTCTTTCTTAGAGGGAAGACCAGAAAGAAAACTATGTCATATTTCCAGATAAATCATTTATTTTCACCTTACAAATAATTGAATCGATTTTGACATTTAACTTGAAATTTCGGCTTCTTCACAACGTTTTAACAATAAACTAACAAAGGCATTTAACTTGCAAATGTCTAATCATCAATTACTTTAAAGGAGGGTTACTTGTTAACAGATTTTTCACTGTACCAACTCAAGTGTACAGCTTTAGTAAACTGTTGGATTAACAGTTGTCCGTCCAATATACAATGTTTAAAGAAGAACTCTTTCATATCATGTCAGTCATTGATGGGATTTTACTTTTTATAGTTTAACTAATGAACCCATATGACTTTTCTATACATTTTGTGACAGCTGTGACTGTTGGAATTTACATCTTCCATATTTTGAAAACCCTTTTTTCACAAACGGATACAAAAACTATACATAAACCCCTTTCTTGAAATATTATATATATATTTTATTTTAGCGTCTGAGAGACATCAAAGTCAAACATACACCATCGTCTGGAAAATATTGCTTTAAAAAATATAAAAAAAGGGGTTATGTTCACAATCCTATAACAAAGTAGTTATGTGGAAAAAAAATAGAAACCTGAACATTATTTGAATGACCATAAAAAACTATTGTATGGGATTACATTATTGTATAATTTGTCCCTTTAAAGGTTGGCTACTCTAGAATGCTACCACAAAATAAAAAGTAGATTGTTGAAGCTTTGGGCAACATTTGAGTGTAATTTCAGTGGACTTCACAATGACTTTGGAAATGGAAACCCAGGGAAAGACCTCAATCAGACTTCAAATAGGCTTATCACGTGAGATTATTCACCTTCAAACTCTGGAGACCAACTACAGTACGGTGAAGAGATTAGCTGTAGATCTCGTAGACAAAAAGGTAGGTTGTACCAAATGAAATCAAACTTTCTTATCTTAGACATATTTAGCGTTTTACATTGTTTCATGTTGCTGTTGGTTATTACCTCTTGCTCAATTTTCAGTGCCTCATCTTATACAATTAAGAATCCTCCTGAAATGTCCTGCTTTCCTGCTGCATTGCTTGCATACTTTTAATTCTTCTGAAATAATACTTGTAGAGTCTTTTCCAGTGTTATGGCAAATTGACAGGTCCAACTGGTTACACCTGCAGTGTTACATCGTAACTTACATTCAAATCTTCATTAAAGGGACAGTCTAGTCAAAATTAAACTTTCATGATTCAGATAGGACATGCAATTTTAAACAACTTTATAATTTACTTTTATTATCACATTTTGGTATTCTTTGTGGAAAGCTAAACCTAGGTAGGCTTATATGCTAATTTCTAGGCCATTGACCTGCCTCTTATCTCAGTGCATTTTAACAGTTTTTCACAGTTAGACACTGCTAGTTCATGTGTGTCATATAGATAGCATTGTGCTTATTCCTGTGGAGTTATTTAATAGTCAGCACTGATTGGCTAAAATGCAAGTCTGACAAAATAACTTCAAAATAAAAGCGCACAATAGTGCAGCAAGTTTCAAGCAATATGGTGGCGCAAATTCAGAGCATGCTCACAGGACTTCAGTTAAAAATCGGCTTTTATTAAAACCATCAAGCGGACATCTTCAAATGCAGCTTCAAAATGTATTAAAATACAGCTCGACGCGTTTGGGCTATTGCAATAGCCTTTATCAAGAGCAAAACTTAAGAACATTATCCAAACAAGTTGTAGTAGCCTAGCAACGTCTTCTAATATATATATAGCCTGTAGCCCAGCCTACCTTCTTCATGTCACACCCATCCACAGGGGTCCTGAATCTGGTTAAATCCTGTGAGCATGCTCTGAATTTGCGCCACCATATTGCTTGAAACTTGCTGCACTATTGTGCGCTTTTATTTTGAAGGTGAGAAGAGCAGGAAAACTCAAAGGACATGGGCACTCTTGCTACATTTGTGTATTCTGTATACGGTCTGGGACTCGGAGAACCGGAGCTGGCAGCGAGCACCTGAAGGGAAGTGCTAACATTGTTTTATACTTTATCTTATCACTAAAATGAAATATGATGAACATAAAAATATTGCAAAAAACTGTTCAGTTTTAAATATTTTGAAAACATTAAGGGTTAGGTTACACGTGCGGAGCTAGTAATAGCGTTATTAATGAGTGTAACTGTAATGTATGTTTGATGTGTTTTATGCAACTTTTTTGTTTTGTGAAACAGTTAACCAGAGTTCTGAGGTCGTGGGAATCATTCCAGTGTAAATCGTGATTGCGCTCACGCGATTGCGTTTACTTTCAATTCATAATACCAGCGATAAGCCCATAATGGGCACACGATAAATTAGCCCTCCACTCCACAATAAATAAATAACCATTATAAGTGACTGGCTATTGCTACCGAGCGCTCAGAGAATTAACCAGAGATCAGATCTCTGGTTAATTTTCTAAAAGTGCCCCCAAAATATAGAGTCTTTTAGTTTTTTATGAAAAAAGGTAGAATTTTTGTTTCATAAAAAATGACTGCACTTGACAGTTTTTAGGGGTTAAAAGAGGTGGGTGTGTGGGTGTAGACTGCACTTTGCGGTCTATGGGAACTATGTGTTCCCACTAAATAGATATGTACTGTATATGCTTAAAATTGCTTAAAATATGCTTAAAATAGTTGTACATTGCTGCGTGACTTACCCCCTTTGCTACGCTCGTTCTCATGCTGTGTCTGATGGCACGAATATGAGCATCCCATTTGAGCCTATGGAAGCGCGCTCTTGTAAGCGCAATGCTTTCGTGCAATGCAAATGCTAGGTTGGGCTCGCATTGCACCTAACTTGTAATACCAGCGCACATTTGCGTGCGCTGGTATTACTTAGTGAAGCACAAATATCGCTTTCGCAGATATGATATTTTGTGCTCACAGTGTAGTCGAGCCCATATTGTGCATATACTATACTGGGTGGTTAGGTTGCGGGATTATAGGGGGTTGTTTGGTGATCTGTGGGTGTGTCAGGGCAGTTTGTGGGTGTTTCTGGGTGATCCGTGGGTTAGACTAAGGGACATATGGCTGTCTCAGAGGGACAGAGCTCAGAATCAGAGACTGTCCCTCTCAGATAGGGAGGTGTGTGACGGGGACGGGGGGCTGATCCTCTGTCACTTTCAGTGTCTCCCATATCTTCTTGCTTTGGTAACTCATCCATACTTTAATCCTTTGCCTACAAAAAGCAAAAAAAAGGAAATCTGTGTTACGTAGGTAAATTAGATGAGGCGTTCTGTTTTCATTTGATCTTTCTAATTTACCACCAAAAACCTTAACCATTTGCTTTCAACCCCTTATTCGTACTTCCTGCTGCAGTGTAAAATAGAACAAAAAAAATGCACTTTCTCTTTCATAGAACATTTTCCATTACAAATTAGCAGCAGTGTTACTAAACTGGTGTAAATGTTATTGTTAATAATATTTATAGAAACAGATCCTTCTTAGGCAGATATTTAGACTCACAAACTATCCCAAAGAAACTTTCATTAGAAAAAGTATTTAAAGGGCCAGTAAACCCACCAAATAATTTTTTATAGTTCTGCACATTTGCCTAGTACCAGCTTTCTAAAGAAAAGGAAAGAAGAGATATTTGCCTAGGAAAATAATTTTTTCAGACCGCCGCTCCTGGCTCTACTGAGCAGGTCTGTTTTTTCGGGCACACTGTCTAGTCACAGCCAGCCTGATCGCACCATTTAACTAAATGTAGTTCGCTCCCGCTACCAGACCATAGCGGTAGAGAGCCACATTTAGTTTAATGGCGCGATCGGGCCGGCTGTGACTAGACAGTGTGCCCGATGCGCTTAGGAAAAAAACAGACCCGCTCAGTAGAGCAAGGAGCGGCGGTCTGTAAAAATAATTTTCGTAGGTAAATATCTCTTCTTTCCTTTGCTTTAGAAAGCTGGCACTAGGCAAATGTTATATAATTCTGCACTATGTGCAGAATTATATAATATTATTTGGTGGGTTTACTGGCCCTTTAAGGTCTTAAAGAAACACACTGGTGTATATTACGAGTGGGGCGCTATCTTTAGCACGAAGAGCGCAAACAGGAAAGCGAAATTGCAGTGATTTTTGTTCTTGAATCCATATTACAAGTGGTGTTGAAATTACTGCAAATTTGTTTCCTCAAACTCACTAGTACGTGAGTGGGAATGTGCGCTCGTATTGCAAGTTGAAAGTAAAAGGGACGTCTAGACACTATACATAATTTATTGTTACACACCAGAGAAGCATCCTGCAACTGGTCCCACATCTATAAGTTTGTAAGAAGTACATGAAATATTTAAATAGTCATCGTTTGTTAGCAGCTGAAAATGTCCGCCAAGCTACCCCCACCTATTGCGTGTATATTTTATTATGTTATGTTTCCAATCCAATCACGATCGACTCATGAATACGTTTTCCTTCTTACACACACTGATTTGTGCTTGTGCAATATGAAATAGCTAACTGAAAAATATTAAACGTGCGCTGCTAAACTATCATACAAAAAACAGCTAACTGGACAAGAAGAAAGCTGTGGGCTTGGCGGCCATTTTCAGCTGCTAACAAATTATGAATATTTAAATGTTTCATGTACTTCTTACAAGTTATAGATGTGGAACCCACTGCAAGATGTTTGTCTGGTGTGTAACAATAAGTAATAAAGACTAAGTAATGGGTTTAGACTGTCCCTTTAAGAGGAAATTCTTGGTCTTACATAATGCAGTGAATATTTGGGGCAGGCCTAGGGGTCACTTTTGGACCCTTGAGGGAAATAAAGTAAATAAAAAAGAACCTGTATAATGATACAGTAGGGTGAGCTTCAGATATTGCAGTCTCCGACATTATACAATAAATCTGGATATCAGACTAACAGTAGTGGATACAAACCATCAAGAAGAACATTAATGGGAAGAATAGGAGTTATAGGTGAAGAGCACAGCGCCATGCTGTTATAAAGTCATACCGCTAGCGCAAAAAAAATTTTTAACTTGTAATACGAGCGCAACCCGACAAGCGCAAAAAGTTTAACTCTAGCAGAGATTTTGCGATCGAAAAAATATAACGCGCCACTTGTAATTTAGCCCTTTATAAGTAGAAGTGTATATCATAAGTTTGGCTACATCCTAAAGGGAAGTACAGAGTACAAAGGAACCTATATTAGGCCTAGCAACCATATATGATCATAGTATCATAAAACAATAACTCTCAGGCTAAATTGCCGTCATACAGAGTAACTGTCTTACATTATAATGCCTGAGCTACTGTATATGTGATAGTATGAGCAGTAATAATGCCTTAACTATATGTGATAGTATGAGCAGTAATAATGCCTTAACTATATGTGATAGTATGAGCAGTAATAATGCCTTAACTATATGTGATAGTATGAGCAGTAATAATGCCTGAGCTATATATGATAGTATAAGCAGTAATAATGCCTGAGCTATATATGATAGTATAAGCAGTAATAATGCCTGAGCTATATGTGATAGTATGAGCAGTAATAATGCCTGAGCTATATATGATAGTATATGCAGTAATAATGCCTGAGCTATATATGATAGTATAAGCAGTAATAATGCCTGAGCTATATATGATAGTATAAGCAGTAATAATGCCTGAGCTATATGTGATAGTATGAGCAGTAATAATGCCTGAGCTATATGTGATAGTATGAGCAGTAATAATGCCCGAGCTATATGTGATAGTATGAGCAGTAATAATGCCCGAACTATATGTGATAGTATGAGCAGTAATAATGCCTGAGCTATATGTGATAGCTTGAAAAAAGCATTTCTGCTGAAACGCGTAGACCTGTACCTACGCAAGCTGGCCAGCTTAACGTGGACTTCCCTAAAAGAAAATACTGACTATATCTAAGGAAACGAAGTGGATATAAGTTGGATTATTGGCAGGATCCCAGGAAGCAAAGGTGTCACAGTAATCTACATTGGTGGATTTGGAGCAATCATCGATACTTTGCACGGAACACTTTGCCGTTTTTTGAATAATCAACTCACCGGTAATCTGACCCAGTGATTGGCGGATGAGCCTAGCACGTGTTAATAGACACGTCAGAATCCGACCCGACAGCTAACGGCTAATAGAACGCCGACTACCCCTCGCAAGAAGGAAAGTGTAAAGAAAAACATTGGGTCAGAGAAAGACAAGAGTGAATTCTATAACTTTCGGATTCCGGTGAGTGAAACCATCTACAGGGGCATTGCTTCACCCTCACTGCCAAATTGTTATATAAGACATTTAATATATACATCTGGAAATTATTTGATAAATTTCAAAGACTTGGCTATCCAGTTCAAGATTGTTGCAAAGTTTGGATACAAAAAGCAATACACTGATAAAAAGTAACACGCTGAATCCTATACATTTTAATTCTGTTATTATACTGTGTGTTTTTATAAGGTGCACCTTATTATATATATGTGTCTATATGTTTTATTGCTAATAAATTTTTAGTGGACAATAAATTAAAAAATATTTACTCACAATAGGTTTTCCAAAGAGATTTTATTTACTTTTTAATACACTTTTACTAATAATTTGGTAGAGCTCTCCTGAGCGCACTCTTAATTCTTGTACATTTCATATCATTAGTGTGATTACTGGGGATTATCACGCCTAAAGAGTTGCATATTCTACCGATAGGGTAATACTTTGTTTTATTTGAGCAGCAATAATGCCTGATCTATATGTGATAGTATGAGCAGTAATAATGCCCGAGCTATATGTGATAGTATGAGCAGTAATAATGCCTGAGCTATATGTGATAGTATGAGCAGTAATAATGCCTGAGCTATATGTGATAGTATGAGCAGTAATAATGCCTGACCTATATGTGATAGTATGAGCAGTAATAATGCCCGAGCTGTATGTGATAGTGTGAGCAGTAATAATGCCTGAGCTATATGTGATAGTATAAGCAGTAATAATGCCTGAGCTATATGTGATAGTATGAGCAGCAATAATGACTGAGCTATATGTGATAGTATGAGCAGTAATAATGCCTGAGCTATATGTGATAGTATGAGCAGTAATAATGACTGAGCTATATGTGATAGTATGAGCAGTAATAATGCCTGAGCTATACGTGATAGTATGAGCAGTAATAATGCCTGAGCTATATGTGATAGTATGAGCAGCAATAATGACTGAGCTATATGTGATAGTATGAGCAGTAATAATGCCTGAGCTATATGTGATAGTATGAGCAGTAATAATGCTGGAGCTATATGTGATAGTATGAGCAGTAATAATGCCCGAGCTATATGAGATAGTATGAGCAGTAATAATGACTGAGCTATATGTGATAGTATGAGCAGTAATAATGCCTGAACTATATGTGATAGTATAAGCAGTAATAATGCCTGAGCTATATGTGATAGTATAAGCAGTAAGAATGCCTGAGCTATGAGCAGTAATAATGCCGGAGCTATATGTGATAGTATGAGCAGTAATAATGCCTGAGCTATATGTGATAGTATAAGCAGTAATAATGCCGGAGCTATATGTGATAGTATGAGCAGTAATAATGCCTGAGCTTTATGTGATAGTATGAGCAGTAATAATGCCGGAGCTATATGTGATAGTATGAGCAGTAATAATGCCTGAGCTATATGTGATAGTATGAACAGTAATAATGCCTGAGCTATATGTGATAGTATGAGCAGTAATAATGCCTGAGCTATATGTGATAATATCAGCAGTAATAATGCCTGAGCTATATGTGATAGTATGAGCAGTAATAATGCCTGAGCTATATATGATAGTGTGAGCAGTAATAATGCCTGAGCTATATATGATAGTATGAGCAGTAATAATGCCTGAGCTATATGTGATAGTATGAGCAGTAATAATGCCTGAGCAATATGTGATAGTATGAGCAGTAATAATGCTGGAGCTATATGTGATAGTATGAGCAGTAATAATGCCCGAGCTATATGTGATAGTATGAGCAGTAATAATGCCTGAGCTATATGTGATAGTATGAGCAGTAACAATTCGCGAGCTATACGTGATAGTATGAGCAGTAATAATGCCTGAGCTATATGTGATAGCATGAGCAGTAATAATGCCTGGGCTATATGTGATAGTATGAGCAGTAATAATGCCTGAGCTATATGTGATAGTATAAGCAGTAATAATGCCTGAGCTATATGTGATAGTATGAGCAGTAATAATGCGTGAGCTATATGTGATATTATGAGCAGTAATAATGCCCGAGCTATATGTGATAGTATGAGCAGTAATAATGCCTGAGCTATATGTGATAGTATGAGCAGTAATAATGCCGGAGCTATATGTGATTGTATGAGCAGTAATAATGCGTGAGCTATATGTGATAGTATGAGCAGTAATAATGCCTGAGCTATATGTGATAGTATGAGCAGTAATAATGCCGGAGCTATATGTGATAGTATGAGCAGTATTAATGCCTGAGCTATATGTGATAGTATGAGCAGTAATAATGCCTTAGCTATATGTGTTAGTATAAGCAGTAATAATGCCTGAGCTATATGTGATAGTATGAGCAGTAATAATGCCAGAGCTATATGTGATAGTATGAGCAGTAATAATGCCCGAGCTATATGTGATAGTATGAGCAGTAATAATGCCTGAGCTATATGTGATAGTATGAGCAGTAATAATGCCCGAGCTATATGTGATAGTATGAGCAGTAATAATGCCTGAGCTATATGTGATAGTATATGCAGTAATAATGCCTGAGCTATATGTGATAGTATAAGCAGTAATAATGCCTGAGCTATATGTGATAGTATGAGCAGTAATTATGTCCGAGCTATATGTGATAGTATGAGCAGTAATAATGCCTGAGCTATATGTGATAGTATGAGCAGTAATAATGCCCGAGCTATATGTGATAGTATGAGCAGTAATAATGCCTGAGCTATATGTGATAGTATGAGCAGTAATAATGCCTGAGCTATATGTGATAGTATGAGCAGTAATAATGCCTGAGCTATATGTGATAGTATGAGCAGTAATAATGCCTTAGCTATATGTGATAGTATGAGCAGTAATAATGCCTGAGCTATATGTGATAGTATGAGCAGTAATAATGTCCGAGCTATATGTGATAGTATGAGCAGTAATAATGCCTGAGCTATATGTGATAGTATGAGCAGTAATAATGCCCGAGCTATATGTGATAGTATGAGCAGTAATAATGCCCGAGCTATATGTGATAGAATGAGCAGTAATAATGCCTGAGCTATATGTGATAGTATGAGCAGTAATAATGCCTGAGCTATATGTGATAGTATGAGCAGTAATAATGCCTGAGCTATATGTGATAGTATGAGCAGTAATAATGCCTGAGCTATATGTGATAGTATGAGCAGTAATAATGCCTGAGCTATATGTGATAGTATGAGCAGTAATAATGCCCAAGCTATATGTGATAGTATGAGCAGTAATAATGCCCAAGCTATATGTGATAGTATGAGCAGTAATAATGCCCGAGCTATATGTGATAGTATGAGCAGTAATAATGCCTGAGCTATATGTGATAGTATGAGCAGTAATAATGCCCAAGCTATATGTGATAGTATGAGCAGTAATAATGCCCAAGCTATATGTGATAGTATGAGCAGTAATAATGCCCAAGCTATATGTGATAGTATGAGCAGTAATAATGCCCGAGCTATATGTGATAGTATGAGCAGTAATAATGCCTGAGCTATATGTGATAGTATGAGCAGTAATAATGCCTGAGCTATATGTGATAGTATGAGCAGTAATTATGTCCGAGCTATATGTGATAGTATGAGCAGTAATAATGCCTAAACTATATGTGATAGTATGAGCAGTAATAATGCCCGAGCTATATGTGATAGTATGAGCAGTAATAATGCCTGAGCTATATGTGATAGTATGAGCAGTAATAATGCCTGAGCTATATGTGATAGTATGAGCAGTAATAATGCCTGAGCTATATGTGATAGTATGAGCAGTAATAATGCCTTAGCTATATGTGATAGTATGAGCAGTAATAATGCCTGAGCTATATGTGATAGTATGAGCAGTAATAATGTCCGAGCTATATGTGATAGTATGAGCAGTAATAATGCCTGAGCTATATGTGATAGTATGAGCAGTAATAATGCCCGAGCTATATGTGATAGTATGAGCAGTAATAATGCCCGAGCTATATGTGATAGTATGAGCAGTAATAATGCCTGAGCTATATGTGATAGTATAAGCAGTAATAATGCCTGAGCTATATGTGATAGTATGAGCAGTAATAATGCCTGAGCTATATGTGATAGTATGAGCAGTAATAATGCCTGAGCTATATGTGATAGTATGAGCAGTAATAATGCCTGAGCTATATGTGATAGTATGAGCAGTAATAATGCCCAAGCTATATGTGATAGTATGAGCAGTAATAATGCCCAAGCTATATGTGATAGTATGAGCAGTAATAATGCCCGAGCTATATGTGATAGTATGAGCAGTAATAATGCCTGAGCTATATGTGATAGTATGAGCAGTAATAATGCCCAAGCTATATGTGATAGTATGAGCAGTAATAATGCCCAAGCTATATGTGATAGTATGAGCAGTAATAATGCCCAAGCTATATGTGATAGTATGAGCAGTAATAATGCCCGAGCTATATGTGATAGTATGAGCAGTAATAATGCCTGAGCTATATGTGATAGTATGAGCAGTAATAATGCCTGAGCTATATGTGATAGTATGAGCAGTAATAATGCCCAAGCTATATGTGATAGTATGAGCAGTAATAATGCCCAAGCTATATGTGATAGTATGAGCAGTAATAATGCCCGAGCTATATGTGATAGTATGAGCAGTAATAATGCCTGAGCTATATGTGATAGTATGAGCAGTAATAATGCCCAAGCTATATGTGATAGTATGAGCAGTAATAATGCCCGAGCTATATGTGATAGTATGAGCAGTAATAATGCCCGAGCTATATGTGATAGTATGAGCAGTAATAATGCCCGAGCTATATGTGATAGTATGAGCAGTAATAATGCCTTAGCTATATGTGATAGTATGAGCAGTAATAATGCCTGAGCTATATGTGATAGTATGAGCAGTAATAATGCCTGAGCTATATGTGATAGTATGAGCAGTAATAATGCCTTAGCTATATGTGATAGTATGAGCAGTAATAATGCCTGAGCTATATGTGATAGTATGAGCAGTAATAATGCCTGAGCTATATGTGATAGTATGAGCAGTAATAATGCCCAAGCTATATGTGATAGTATGAGCAGTAATAATGCCTGAGCTATATGTGATAGTATGAGCAGTAATAATGCCTGAGCTATATGTGATAGTATGAGCAGTAATAATGCCTTAGCTATATGTGATAGTATGAGCAGTAATAATGCCTGAGCTATATGTGATAGTATGAGCAGTAATAATGCCCAAGCTATATGTGATAGTATGAGCAGTAATAATGCCCTGAGCTATATGTGATAGTATGAGCAGTAATAATGCCAAGCTATATGTGATAGTATGAGCAGTAATAATGCCCAAGCTATATGTGATAGTATGAGCAGTTAATAATGCCCAAGCTATATGTGATAGTATGAGCAGTAATAATGCCAAGCTATATGTGATAGTATGTGCAGTAATAATGCCTGAGCTATATGTGATTAGTATGAGCAGTAATAATGCCTGAGCTTATGGTGATAGTATGAGCAGTAATAATGCCGACGCTAATATATGTGATAGTATGAGCTAGTAATAATGCCTGGCTATATGTTATAGTATGAAGCAGTAATAATGCCTTAGCTATATGTGATAGTATAGCAGTAATAATTCCAGAGCTCTATGTGATAGTATGAGCAGTAATAATGCCCAAGCTATATGTGCTATTCAGAGCAGTATAATGCCAAGCTATATGTGATAGTATGAGCAGTAATAATGCCCTGATGCTATATGGTGATAGTAATAAGCAGTAATAATGCCCCTGAGGCTTTATGTGATAGTATGAGCAGTAATAATGCCTTAGCTATATGTGATAGTATGAGCAGTAATAATGCCTGAGCTATATGTGATAGTATGAGCAGTAATAATGCCCAAGCTATATGTGATAGTATGAGCAGTAATAATGCCCGAGCTATATGTGATAGTATGAGCAGTAATAATGCCTTAGCTATATCTGATAGTATGAGCAGTAATAATGCCTGAGCTATATGTGATAGTATGAGCAGTAATAATGCCTTAGCTATATGTGATAGTATGAGCAGTAATAATGCCTTAGCTATATGTGATAGTATGAGCAGTAATAATGCCTGAGCTATATGTGATAGTATGAGCAGTAATAATGCCCAAGCTATATGTGATAGTATGAGCAGTAATAATGCCCAAGCTATATGTGATAGTATGAGCAGTAATAATGCCCAAGCTATATGTGATAGTATGAGCAGTAATAATGCCCAAGCTATATGTGATAGTATGAGCAGTAATAATGCCTGAGCTATATGTGATAGTATGAGCAGTAATAATGCCTGAGCTATATGTGATAGTATGAGCAGTAATAATGCCAGAGCTATATGTGATAGTATGAGCAGTAATAATGCCTGAGCTATATGTTATAGTATGAGCAGTAATAATGCCTTAGCTATATGTGATAGTATGAGCAGTAATAATGCCTGAGCTATATGTGATAGTATGAGCAGTAATAATGCCCAAGCTATATGTGATAGTATGAGCAGTAATAATGCCCAAGCTATATGTGATAGTATGAGCAGTAATAATGCCCGAGCTATATGTGATAGTATAAGCAGTAATAATGCCCGAGCTATATGTGATAGTATGAGCAGTAATAATGCCCAAGCTATATGTGATAGTATGAGCAGTAATAATGCCCAAGCTATATGTGATAGTATGAGCAGTAATAATGCCCGAGCTATATGTGATAGTATGAGCAGTAATAATGCCCGAGCTATATGTGATAGTATGAGCAGTAATAATGCCTGAGCTATATGTGATAGTATGAGCAGTAATAATGCCTGAGCTATATGTGATAGTATGAGCAGTAATAATGTCCGAGCTATATGTGATAGTATGAGCAGTAATAATGCCTGAGCTATATGTGATAGTATGAGCAGTAATAATGCCTGAGCTATATGTGATAGTATGAGCAGTAATAATGCCCAAGCTATATGTGATAGTATGAGCAGTAATAATGCCTGAGCTATATGTGATAGTATGAGCAGTAATAATGCCTGAGCTATATGTGATAGTATGAGCAGTAATAATGCCTTAGCTATATGTGATAGTATGAGCAGTAATAATGCCTGAGCTATATGTGATAGTATGAGCAGTAATAATGCCCAAGCTATATGTGATAGTATGAGCAGTAATAATGCCCGAGCTATATGTGATAGTATGAGCAGTAATAATGCGATCAGCTATACAATGACAAAGCTGATCATCATTAATAAATAGAATTTAGCCAATTCTGTCTCTGGTGGGAGAGAAGTTGTGTATAAGTCTAAATAGCGTCAGGTAAGTGATATTAAACCGGGTCCAGGTGATTCTCAGGTATTGTAAGAGTGAGTGCTGTCTCGTGGGCTGAATTCTGTCAGCTGAAAGTTTCCAAATGTCTCTAAATAAAAAATGTGATTCTCAAACTCTGTTTAAAAAAACTTTTGTTGTTTGAGTTCCCGAGTTAGGGCTGATTAGCAGTGCACTCTAACTGTTGTGCGCAAGCAATAAGGGTTTTATCACAGCTCTTTGCTCGTGTCGGAAGTAGTGCGGTATTACAAATTGAAAGTAAGCACATTTGCTGAAGCACAATTGAATTTAACGCACGTCGTGATAGCGTAACTTCAGAGCTCTGGTTAACTGTTAAGCTCGACTAAGAAGTTGCACAAAAAACATTAAAATTACATTAAAAAGTACAGTTACACTCATAATAACACTATCTAATAAAAATTATTAAAAAAAACAAATTGTAATTAGGAAAATAAAAGGACTGCAAAGGGCTTTAATATTGAAATATTTACATATACTCGTCTAAATATGTGTGTATATGTATATATGTTTATATGTGTGTATATGTATATATGTTTATATGTGTGTATATGTATATATGTTTATATGTGTATATATGTTTATATGTGTGTATATGTATATATGTTTATATGTGTGTATATGTATATATGTTTATATGTGTATATATGTTTATATGTGTGTATATGTATATATGTTTATATGTGTGTATATGTATATATGTTTATATGTGTATATATGTTTATATGTGTGTATATGTATATATGTTTATATGTGTATATATGTATATATGTTTATATATGTGTACATGTATATATGTTTATATGTGTATATATGTTTATATGTGTGTATATGTATATATGTTTATATGTGTGTATATGTATATATGTTTATATGTGTATATATGTTTATATGTGTGTATATGTATATATGTTTATATGTGTATATATGTTTATATGTGTGTATATGTATATATGTTTATATGTCTGTACATGTATATATGTTTATATGTGTGTATATGTATATATGTTTATATATGTGTACATGTATATATGTTTATATGTGTGTACATGTATATATGTTTATATGTGTATATATGTTTATATGTGTGTATATGTATATATGTTTATATGTCTGTACATGTATATATGTTTATATGTGTGTATATGTATATATGTTTATATATGTGTACATGTATATATGTTTATATGTGTGTATATGTATATATGTTTATATGTGTGTACATGTATATATGTTTATATGTGTGTATATGTATATATGTTTATATGTGTGTATATGTATATATGTTTATATATGTGTACATGTATATATGTTTATATGTGTGTATATGTTTATATGTGTGTATATGTATATATGTTTATATGTGTGTATATGTATATATGTTTATATGTGTATATATGTTTATATGTGTGTATATGTATATATGTTTATATGTGTATATATGTTTATATGTGTGTATATGTATATATGTTTATATGTGTGTATATGTATATATGTTTATATGTGTGTACATGTATATATGTTTATATGTGTATATATGTTTATAATGTGTGTATATGTATATATGTTTATATGTGTATATATGTTTATATGTGTGTATATGTATATATGTTTATATGTGTGTACATGTATATATGTTTATATGTGTGTACATGTATATATGTTTATATGTGTGTATATGTATATATGTTTATATGTGTATATATGTTTATATGTGTGTATATGTATATATGTTTATATGTGTGTACATGTATATATGTTTATATGTGTGTACATGTATATATGTTTATATGTGTGTATATGTATATATGTTTATATGTGTGTACATGTATATATGTTTATATGTGTGTACATGTATATATGTTTATATGTGTGTATATGTATATATGTTTATATGTGTGTACATGTATATATGTTTATATGTGTGTACATGTATATATGTTTATATGTGTGTATATGTATATATGTTTATATGTGTGTATATGTATATATGTTTATATGTGTGTACATGTATATATGTTTATATGTGTGTAACAAGTATATATGTTTATATGTGTGATATATTTATATATGTATATATGTGTGTACATGTATATATGTTTATATGTGTACGTATATATGTTATATGTGTGTACTATGTATATATGTTTATTATGTGTGTACATGTCTATATGTTTTATATGGTATATATGTTTATATGTGTGTACATGCATATATGTTTTATTATGGTTGTTCCAGTATGATTATAAATATGTTTATATGTGTTTATATGTATATATGTTTATATGTGTTAGTAATGTATTATGTTTATATGTGTGTATATGTATATACGTTTATATGTTTATATATGTTTATATGTGTGTATATGTATATATGTTTATATGTGTGTACATGTATATATGTTTTCACTATATATGTGTGTATATGTATATATGTATTATATGTGTGTACATGTATATATGTTTAATATGATGTATATATGTTTATATGTGTGTATATGTATATATGTTTATATATGTGTACATGTATATATGTTTATATGTGTATATATGTTTATATGTGTGTATATGTATATATGTTTATATATGTGTACATGTATATATGTTTATATGTGTATATATGTTTATATGTGTGTATATGTATATATGTTTATATGTGTGTACATGTATATATGTTTATATGTGTGTATATGTATATATGTTTATATGTGTGTACATGTATATATGTTTATATGTGTATATATGTTTATATGTGTGTATATGTATATATGTTTATATGTGTGTACATGTATATATGTTTATATGTGTGTATATGTATATATGTTTATATGTGTGTACATGTATATATGTTTATATGTGTGTATATGTATATATGTTTATATGTGTGTACATGTATATATGTTTATATGTGTGTATATGTATATATGTTTATATGTGTGTATATGTATATATGTTTATATGTGTGTATATGTATATATGTTTATATGTGTGTATATGTATATATGTTTATATGTGTGTATATGTATATATGTTTATATGTGTGTATATGTATATATGTTTATATGTGTGTATATATGTATATATGTTTATATGTGTGTATATGTATATATGTTTATATGTGTGTACATGTATATATGTTTATATGTGTGTATATGTATATATGTTTATATGTGTGTACATGTATATATGTTTATATGTGTGTATATGTATATATGTTTATATGTGTGTACATGTATATATGTTTATATGTGTGTATATGTGTGTATATGTTTATATGTGTGTATATGTATATATGTTTATATGTGTGTACATGTATATATGTTTATATGTGTATATATGTTTATATGTGTGTATATGTATATATGTTTATATGTGTGTACATGTATATATGTTTATATGTGTGTATATGTATATATGTTTATATGTGTGTACATGTATATATGTTTATATGTGTGTATATGTATATATGTTTATATGTGTGTATATGTATATATGTTTATATGTGTGTACATGTATATATGTTTATATGTGTGTACATGTATATATGTTTATATGTGTGTATATGTATATATGTTTATATGTGTGTATATGTATAAATGTTTATATGTGTGTATATGTATATATGTTTATATGTGTGTATATGTATATATGTTTATATGTGTGTATATATGTATATATGTTTATATGTGTGTATATGTATAAATGTTTATATGTGTGTATATGTATAAATGTTTATATGTGTGTACATATGTATTTGTGTATTTATACTTTTACAGACACATACACAAATATAAACATAAAAACATCTGTATACATATATAGACATATTGGAGCCCTTTACAGTCAAGTAGCCGAAAACATGTAAAATAATATTTATGCAATATTCATATTTAATAAAGTGTTATATTGTGTATTTACTGTAAATATTTCACATTCCAATGTTCCTCACATAGGGGATTATGTTATATACAGATATACTGTATATATAGGAATATCTGTTTATAAATATATAGATCTATACCTATAGATAATCATGTGTGTGTATATATATATATATATATATATATATATATATATATATATTGTATCAAAATACCATCAGATATATGTAGAAATATGTATTTATGAATAAAAAGAATATATTCTTCTATCTAAAGAACACTGGAATTTTAAATATTCATATATTCATATCAGGTTAGCGCACTTGGTTAAATGCGATCAGGTTAGCGCACTTGGTTAAATGCGATCAGGTTAGCGCACTTGGTTAAATGCGATCAGGTTAGCGCACTTGGTTAAATGCGATCAGGTTAGCGCACTTGGTTAAATGCGATCAGGTTAGCGCACTTGGTTAAATGCGATCAGGTTAGCGCACTTTTTTTAATGCGATCAGGTTAGCGCACTTGGTTAAATGCGATCAGGTTAGCGCACTTGGTTAAATGCGATCAGGTTAGCGCGTGAGTTAGGTTCTAGTTTTTTTCTACTTTTCACTCTCCATTGAAGTCTATGGCGGGAATATGTTAATGCAGTCACAATAACTTTGGCTTTTTGCGTTTCATGTTAGTGCAGGAGCAACAAAGTTTTACTTTCAACTTGTAATATGCGCAAAAAGCTTACTTCTAGCCAAGCTAGCTCACGAGCGAGAGTGATA
>NC_069505.1:16438155-16550848 GCF_027579735.1 Bombina bombina
TGTGACATCAGGGCCCTTGAGTTACTTGAGGAAGAGGGGAGCTTAGGAAGAGCTAAAGCAGTACAGGCACCAACTCTAAAGTCTAAGCCCTCTTTTTACCCCATACAGAGCAGTGGGCAGGTTCTTGAAAAATTTCAGAAAAGGGTAGAGCAGGACCTCACTAGATTGTACTATGCCTCCGAAAGAGGCCAAGATTGTAATATATCAGCCAACCAGAAGAAGGAACTAGAGAGTCTTGCAAAAAATGAGGGAATATTGGTCAGGGCCGCAGATAAGGGGGGCACCATTGTGGTACTCAATGCCAGCAGCTTCCGGGTGGAAGCCTATAGACAACTGAGAAATACTGATGATTATATAAGTTTGCCGGGTGATCCAACAAGGAGGTTCCAGAAGCAGTTGGCCTCCCTTGTGGATGACGCTGTTTATTGATACCTATACACGAGAATATTTATTGGTGCCGAATCCGGCAATTGCAACGTTTAATAATTTGCCCAAGGTCCACAAGTCCATTGCCAACGTACAGGGGAGGCCAATTGTAAGTGGCATTGGCTCCCTGTTGGAGCACTTATCTGAGTGGCTTGACCACGTGTTGCAGCCCCTGGTGGGATCATTGTGGAGTTATCTATCTGACACAAAACACGTGCTTAATCTCCTCTCGCGTGTGGTGTGGAGGTCACACTATTTGTGGCTTACGGCTGATGTTAAGTCTCTCTACACCTCCATACCACATGACAGAGGTTTACAGGCAATTAGGTTCTTTTTAGAAAGACAATATGGAAATAAATCTGAATTTGTGAGTTTTGTTTTGGAGGTGACCGGTTTCCTTCTCAGCCACAATTACTTTGAGTTTGGGGGGAATTTCTTTCTCCAGAGGCGTGGGACAGCAATGGGGGCCAAGTTTGCCCCCTCGTACGCCAACCTGTTTATGGGTTGGTGGGAACTGTCCCACGTCTATGGAGAGGGGAATCCCTTCAGGAAAGACATAATCTGGTATGGTCGCTTCATAGACGACCTCCTCTTTATTTGGGGGGTACTCAACTTGCACTACAGGGATTCATTGAGAGTCTAGATGACTTTTTGGGGATTCACTTCACGAATGAAATACAGCCTGATACTATTAATTTCCTGTATGTAACATTAAAAGGCATTTCTGGCTGTGGCATAATCTCTGAAACGTATCGTAAGGCTATTTCTGGGAATTCATTGTTGCACGCTGACAGTTGCCACCCCCGAGGAGTATTTAAGGGAGTGGCCAAAGGCCAGTTTAGCCGAAAGAAGAGAAACTGTAGTGAGGTAGGGGTTTATGAGAAACAAGCAGATGATCTCACCAGGAGACTTCAGGATAGGGGATATAGTAGTTTGGTGATAACTTAGGCTAGGAATATAGTGAAGGGTATATCTAGAGACAGTCTTCTAGGACCCTCCAAAGACAGAATGAGAAAGTGCAAGACTATGGAAAGTCAGAACGATGGAGTGACCTTCATGACTGAGTATTCTAGACAATATAGGGACATCTGTCAGATAGTTGACAAACACTTTTGTTTGTTATCTGCGGATGATAATCTACAGAAAGTGGTAGAGAAGGGAATAAGGTACTCCTACTGGAAGAATAGATCTATTGGCAATATAGTGGCACCGACCAGACTCAAGAAAGTGGTGGCCCCTACATCTTCTTGGCTGAGCTGCAAGGGCACCTTTCGCTGTCACCACCGTACCTGTGTGGCATGCGAGAGGTTGGCCACAGGGGAGCAATTCAGCTCTTTGGCCACAGGAAAAATATTTAAGATAGATTCCTGTTTGAATTGTAGATCTACATATGTTGTATATGTTATCAGTTGCAATGACTGCTCTGTTCAGTATGTAGGGTTAACTACCAGGGAGGCCAGACATAAGGGCAGGTGTACTCAAGACTCCCCTTGTGAATCACTTTTCATGGATACATTAAAAAAAATTTTGTCCTTCACATGGACCATAATTGAGCGGATACCTCCACTCAGGGGGGGGGGGGGGACAGGACAGAACCCGTACGTTGGGAGAGAGGGAGGCCTTCTGGATCTTCAGGTTGAAAACCAGGGTTCCAGAGTGCCTCAACTCAGAGTTTGATCTTATCAACTTTTGGTGAGAATTCGCTCACCCACTGGTGTATTGTTAAGACATCTCCTATTATTTTAGTAGGTGCTGCCTGTTCCAACCCTGTTTAGTTTGGGGCTCCGTCCCATGCTCACCTCCTGATATCAAATATATGTGCATTCCTTCATATATTCTGTTAAGTCCTTGTTGTGATTTCTAACTTTAGACTAGTAGAGTCCTATATTATCAATTTCCCAATGTATTTATTCCGGTTTTTGATACCTTGGAGTATGATTATTAGTAGTTCATTTCAAGAGGTCTCAAATTCATAATTAAATTTGTATTTATTTATATATTCCCCTACGAATTGCACAATTTGATTGGGCTGTTGGGAGATGTGGTTTGTTCCCGTCAGTCATTCAATCAACTGAGAAAGTGTTTTAGCTAATAGAAGGTGGGGGTTTGTTACACAGTATCTGATATATATTATATTTATATTTTCATTCATGCTTCAGTTATCATCAATTATATGAGGTTAAAGTAAGGTATTATCAACTTATCTATTTATCTATTATATATTTTCACACTGTTCCCTTAGGTTTGTGCTTCTGTACTTCGCAAACAGCATTGGATACAAGCGGTTTGCTTGTCAGTTTGCAAATGCCATAATGTTATGAGAGCATAGACGCTAGAAGCCTCTACTCAACGGAACAGGTGACCTTAGAAGTCGGTCCGGCATGCAAGTGCTCATCATCCAATACATATACAGTGTATAAATATATATGGCTACTGTTTATATGTTTAAGCTTTTGTTTGCAGAGTGCTGAATACATTGTTTTGAGCTGACAATTCATAGTAGTTTCCATTGGTCATGACTAGGAAGGGGGTGTGTCCCCGTTGCCCAATTGGAAGAGGGGCTGATAGTTTTATCGAGCACTTTGTACTTTCTTATTTCAGGTAAAGAGTAAGGCTGTATGCTGAAACGCGTCTACCTGTTTGTTTTCAGCCCTTTGATGATATCTGTATCTTAACCCCGGGGTGTTTATCCCCTCCACACTTGTGTTGTAATTATATATTTTTTTTTTCACTCATGCTGCGCTACGGCGCTATTTGTAAATAAACAGTTTTTACTTGCAGTATATCCTGTCTGTGCTCCTCTACTTTTGTTAATTATCACTCACTTACAAGCAAAAATGGAAAGGTTAGTTACTGCATCTGGCCAAATGGGACAAGCCCAGTTACCACGACAAGGTCCCTTCCAAAAACCTGGGACCCTAAAACAGCCACACAATGCAAGCTCTCAATCCAACAAACTGGGAACAAGGGAAGGGTGCACAGGCATATGTAATCACCCTAGACATATACAAAACACGGAAGGGAACTGCACTCTCATACCAGACCGGGTACACATCCCATGACCCTGCAAAATGCTCAGCCTTGGGTGCCCCCTGGGGTGATTACATAAGCCTGTGCACCCTTCACTTGTTCCCAGTTTGTTGGATTGAGAGCTTGCATTGTGTGGCTGTTTCAGGGTCCCAGGTTTTCGGAAGGGATCTTGTTGTGCTACTTGGGCTTGTCCCATTTGGCCAAATGCGGTAACTAACCCTTCCATTTTTGTATTTAATCTTAGCTGAGAGCTTGTAAGTGAGTGCTGGACTTTCTCTGTGTGTTGTATTAATTTGTTTTGTAATTTTCCCTATGGTTCTTGCACCCAGACCTTTCTGGGGTTAACTGCCTGTGACTCTGGGGACAGCACAGCTTCCTGTGAGTGCCAGTGAGCCCCCAGGGCTGAGCATGTTGCAGGGTCATGAGATGTGTACCCGGTCCGGTATGAGAGTGTAGTTCCCTTCCGTGTTTTGTATGTGTATGTATGTGTGTGTGTATATAAATATAAATATATATATATATATATATATATATATATATATATATATATATATATATATATATATATATATATATTATATAGTATATGCTATATGCATTTGTTATAGCTATGGCAATATACAGTTTATGAACAAAAAATGAGCCATAATAGAATTACAAGAATATAGAAATAAAGGTCCTGTCTTGAAAACTCAACCTGTTCCGTTGAGACAGTAGGAAGGATTTGTGGGTGATAATAATTGCTCTATATTTTAAGTGATATATTGTAATATGCAAAAAAAATATCATCAACTAAAGTCGGCTACACATGAATGCATCAAAAAGCAGGAAATTCATTAACACCAGTTTGTTCTGCACACACGACCTTCACCTGTGATTGATTCACACAAATAACACCCAAAGATATTATAGTCTCTGTGTTAATATATTTTTCTTTATGGTTTTAATACTTTAGTATATATTTCAGTATTTAATATATTGTATATACATATCTGTAGGTAACATTTATATATAATATATTAGAGTCAACAACACTGTTACTTTTTGAGCAGGTGAATGATTGACATGTTTTAAAAGTGTTGCACATCGTTATCCTAGTTGTAAAGGGCATTCTGACCTTATCCAGCTAGTAGATGTAGTTTTAAAATGATGTCCATTAATATCAGCATTCCCCTAGCAGGAAGTCATGAATGGCTTCAGTATGAACTAAATAAACTTAAAGGGATACTGAACCCAAATTATTTTCTTTCATGATTCAGAAAGAGCAGCAATTTTAAGCATTTTTTTTTAAAATTTACTCCTATTATCAATTTTTCTTTATTCTCTTGGGCCTAGATTTGGAGTTTGGCGGTAGCCGTGAAAACCAGGGTTAGAGGCTCCTAACGCTGGTTTTAGGCTACCGCCGGTATTTGGAGTCAGTCAAAAAAGGGTCTAACGCTCACTTTTCAGCCGCGACTTTTCCATACCGCAGATCCCCTTACGTAAATTGCGTATCCTATCTTTTCAATGGGATCTTTCTAACTCCGGTATTTAGAGTCGTGGCTGAAGTGAGCGTTAGAAATCTAACGACAAAACTCCAGCCGCAGAAAAAAAACAGGAGTTAAGAGCTTTATGAACCGGCGTTAGCCCAAAAAGCTCTTAACTACTGTACTCTAAAGTACACTAACACCCATAAACTACCTATGTACCCCTAAACCGAGGTCCCCCCACATCGCCGCCACTCGATTAATTTTTTTTAACCCCTAATCTGCCGACCGCCACCTACGTTATACTTATGTACCCCTAATCTGCTGCCCCTAACACCGCCGACCCCTGTATTATATTTATTAACCCCTAACCTGCCCCCCACAACGTCGCAGCCAGCTATCTACAATAATTAACCCCTAATCTGCCGACCGCAAAGCGCCGCTACTTAAGCTATCCTGATGTACCCCTAATCTGCTGCCCCTAACACCGCCGACCCCTATATTATATTTATTAACCCCTAATCTGCCCCCCTCAACGTCGCCTCCACCTGCCTACACTTATTAACCCCTAATCTGCCGAGCGGACCGCACCGCTACTATAATAAAGTTATTAACCCCTAACCCGCCTCACTAACCCTATAATAAATAGTATTAACCCCTAATCTGCCCTCCCTAACATCGCCGACACCTAACTTCAAGTATTAACCCCTAATCTGCCTAACGGAGCTCACCGCTACTCTAATAAATTTTTTAACCCCTAAAGCTAATTCTAACCCTAACCCTAACACCCCCCTAAATTAAATATAATTTTATTCTAACAAAATAAATTAACTCTTATTAAATAACTTATTCCTATTTAAAGCTAAATACTTACCTGTAAAATAAACCCTAATATAGCTACAATATAACAAATAATTACATTGTAGCTATTTTAGGATTAATATTTATTTTACAGGCAACTTTGTAATTATTTTAACCAGGTACAATAGCTATTAAATAGTTAAGAACTATTTAATAGCTAAAATAGTTAAAATAATTTCAAAATTACCTGTAAAATAAATCCTAACCTAAGTTACAATTAAACCTAACACTACACTATCATTAAATTAATTAAATAAAATACCTACAATTAAACCTAACAATACACTATCAATACATTAATTAAATACAATATCTACAAATAAATACAATTAAATAAACTAACTAAAGTACAAAAAATAAAAAAGAACTAAGTTACAAAAAATAAAAAAAATATTTACAAACATTAGAAAAAATTACAACAATTTTAAACTAATTACACCTACCAGCCCTGAACAGGGCCCTTTGCGGGGCATGCCCCAAGAAGGTCAGCTCTTTTGCCTGTAAAAAAAAAACATACAATACCCCCCCCCAACATTACAACCCACCACCCACATACCCCTAATCTAACCCAAACCCCCCTTAAATAAACCTAACACTAAGCCCCTGAAGATCTCCCTACCTTGAGTCGTCTTCACCCAGCCGAGCCAAATTCTTCATCCAAGCGGAGCAAGAAGAGGTCCTCCATCCGGTAGAAGTCTTCATCCAAGCGGGGCAGAAGAGGTCTTCCATCCGATTGAAGTCTTCATCCATGCGGCATCTTCTATCGTCATCCATCCGGAGCGGAGCGGCAGCATCCTGAAGACCTCCGACGTGGAACATCCATCCTGGCCGACGACTGAACGACGAATGACGGTTCCTTTAAATGACGTCATCCAAGATGGCGTCCCTCGAATTCCGATTGGCTGATAGGATTCTATCAGCCAATCGGAATTAAGGTAGGAATATTCTGATTGGCTGATGGAATCAGCCAATCAGAATCAAGTTCAATCCGATTGGCTGATCCAATCAGCCAATCAGATTGAGTTTGCATTCTATTGGCTGATCGGAACAGCCAATAGAATGCAAGCTCAATCTGATTGGCTGATTGGATCAGCCAATCGGATTGAACTTGATTCTGATTGGCTGATTCCATCAGCCAATCAGAATATTCCTACCTTAATTCCGATTGGCTGATAGAATCCTATCAGCCAATCGGAATTCGAGGGACGCCATCTTGCATGACGTCATTTAAAGGAACCGTCATTCATCGTTCAGTCGTCGGCCAGGATGGATGTTCCGCGTCGGAGGTCTTCAGGATGCTGCCGCTCCGCTCCGGATGGATGACGATAGAAGATGCCGCATGGATGAAGACTTCAATCGGATGGAAGACCTCTTCTGCCCCGCTTGGATGAAGACTTCTACCGGATGGAGGACCTCTTCTTGCTCCGCTTGGATGAAGAATTTGGCTCGGCTGGGTGAAGACGACTCAAGGTAGGGAGAACTTCAGGGGCTTAGTGTTAGGTTTATTTAAGGGGTTTTTGGGTTAGATTAGGGGTATGTGGGTGGTGGGTTGTAATGTTGGGGGGGGGTATTGTATGTTTTTTTTACAGGCAAAAGAGCTGAACTTCTTGGGGCATGCCCCGCAAAGGGCCCTGTTCAGGGCTGGTAAGGTAAAAGAGCTTTGAACTTTAGTAATTTAGAATAGGGTAGGGCATTTTTTTATTTTGGGGGGCTTTGTTATTTTATTAGGGGGCTTAGAGTAGGTGTAATTAGTTTAAAATTGTTGTAATTTTTTCTAATGTTTGTAAATATTTTTTTATTTTTTGTAACTTAGTTCTTTTTTATTTTTTGTACTTTAGTTAGTTTATTTAATTGTATTTATTTGTAGATATTGTATTTAATTAATGTATTGATAGTGTAGTGTTAGGTTTAATTGTAGGTAATTGTAGGTATTTTATTTAATTAATTTAATGATAGTGTAGTGTTAGGTTTAATTGTAACTTAGGTTAGGATTTATTTTACAGGTAATTTTGTAATTATTTTAACTATTTTAGCTATTAAATAGTTCTTAACTATTTAATAGCTATTGTACCTGGTTAAAATAATTACAAAGTTGCCTGTAAAATAAATATTAATCCTAAAATAGCTACAATGTAATTATAATTTATATTGTAGCTATATTAGGGTTTATTTTACAGGTAAGTATTTAGCTTTAAATAGGAATAAGTTATTTAATAAGAGTTAATTTATTTTGTTAGAATAAAATTATATTTAACTTAGGGGGGTGTTAGGGTTAGAATTAGCTTTAGGGGTTAAAAAATTTATTAGAGTAGCGGTGAGCTCCGATCGGCAGATTAGGGGTTAATACTTGAAGTTAGGTGTCGGCGATGTTAGGGAGGGTAGATTAGGGGTTAATACTATTTATTATAGGGTTAGTGAGGTGGATTAGGGGTTAATAACTTTATTATAGTAGCGGTGCGGTCCGCTCGGCAGATTAGGGGTTAATAAGTGTAGGTAGGTAGCGGCGACGTTGTGGGGGGCAGATTAGGGGTTAATACATTTAATATAGGGGTCGGCGGTGTTAGGGACAGCAGATTAGGGGTTCATAGCTATAATGTAGGTTGCTGCGGTGTACGGAACGGCAGATTACGGGTTAAAAATAATATGCAGGGGTGGCAGATTAGGGGTTAATAAGTGTAAGGTTAGGGGTGTTTAGACTCGGGGTACATGTTAGAGTGTTAGGTGCAGACGTAGGAAGTGTTTCCCCATAGACAACAATGGGGCTGCGTTAGGAGCTGAACGTGGCTTTTTTGCAGGTGTTAGGGTTTTTTTCAGCTCAAACAGCCCCATTGTTTCCTATGGGGGAATCGTGCACGAGCACGTTTTTGAGGCTGGCCGCGTCCGTAAGCAACTCTGGTATCGAGAGTTGCAGTGGCGTTAAATTATGCTCTACGCTCCCTTTTTGGAGCCTAACGCAGCCATTCTGTGGACTCTCAATACCAGAGTTATTTTAAAGGTGCGGCCAGAAAAAAGCCAGCGTTAGCTACGCGGGTCGTTACCGACAAAACTCTAAATCTAGCCGTTGGTATCTTTATTTGAAAAGTAATAATGTAAGTTAAGAAAACAGCAATTTTTTGGTTCAGCACCTGGGTAGCACTTGCTGATTGGTGGTTAGATGTAGCACTACCCAGGGTGCTGAACCAAAAATGTTTCGGCTCCTAAGTTTACATTCCTGTTTTTTTTTAAATAAAGATACCAAGAGAATGAAGACAAAATGATATTAGGAGTAAATTAGAAAGTTGCTTAAAATTGCTGCTCTATTTAAAATTTCTAGGCTGGTTACTATAAAGTGAATAGACTAGATAACAGGGAGTTAGATTTGCCCATGCTCAGGTCACTCAGAATATAACCTAAATCTCAGACCTGTCAGCTCCCATATCACACTGGAGGCTACACTGAGAATTTACAAGGTTTTTTTTACATAATCTGCATTTTTTTATGTTTGCTTTGATCCAACATATTTGTTTTTAACAAAGGAGCACTATTTATCTGCCCGTAATGACCCTAGAACCATAAGATTTGAACAGATTAGATGGTTAACCAATTCAGTCATTTTGCGAACTACATCTACACTATGATAACATATTTTAATTTGCACGTGCACAGGCAGTGCTCACATTAAAAAGAGGAATAAGCCCTTTTGGATTTTTAAATTCAAAGGGGACAGTCTACTTGATTTTTTTTTTATTGTGTAAAAAGATAGATAACGCCTATAGTACCCATTCAGCAGCTTTGCATAAACAACATTATTATATTAATATACTTTACAACCTCTAAGTTTGCCTGCCTCTAATACCTGCAGGCTGCCCCTTATCTTAGTGCTTTTCTCTAGCTTTTTACAATCTTGCACACAGTCAGATAGTGCTAGTTCATGTATGCCATATATATCAAATTGTGCTCACTCCTGTGCACTAAACCCAGACAGTGCTAGTTCATGTGTGCCATATATATCAAATTGTGCTCACTCCTGTGCACTAAACCCAGACAGTGCTAGTTCATGTGTGCCATATAGATAACATTGTGCTCACTCCTGTGCACTAAACCCAGACAGTGCTGGTTCATGTGTGCCATATAGATAACATTGTGCTCACTCCCGTGCCCTACAGCCAGACAGTGCTAGTTCATGTGTGCCATATAGATAAAATTGTGCTCACTCCTAAGCACTACAGCCAGACAGTGCTAGTTTATATGTGCCATATAGATAACATTGTGCTCACTCCTGTGCACTACATCCAGACAGTGCTAGTTCATGTGTACCATATAGATAACATTGTGCTCACTCCTGTGCACTAAACCCAGACAGTGCTAGTTCATGGGTACCATATAGATAACATTGTGCTCACTCCTGTGCACTAAACATAGACAGTGCTGGTTCATGTGTGCCATAAAGATAACATTGTGCTCACTCCTGTGCACTAAACATAGACAGTGCTGGTTCATGTGTGCCATAAAGATAACATTGTGCTCACTCCTGTGCACTAAACCCAGACAGTGCTGGTTCATGTGTGCCATATAGATAACATTGTGCTCACTCCCGTGCCCTACCGCCAGACAGTGCTAGTTCATGTGTGCCATATAGATAACATTGTGCTCACTCCTGTGCACTAAACCCAGAAAGTGCTAGTTCATGTGTGCCATATAGATAACATTGTGCTCACTCCTGTGCACTACAGCCAGACATTGCTAGTTCATGTGTACCATATAGATAACATTGTGCTCACTCCTGTGCACTAAACCCAGACAGTGCTAGTTCATGTATGCCATATAGATAGCATTGTGCTCACTCCTGTACACTAAACCCAGACAGTGCTGGTTCATGTGTGCCATAAAGATAACATTGTGCTCACTCCTGTGCACTAAACCCAGACAGTGCTAGTTCATGTATGCCATCTAGATAACATTGTGCTCACTCCTGTGCACTAAACCCAGACAGTGCTGGTTCATATATACCATATAGATAACATTGTGCTCACTCCTAAGCACTACAGCCAGACAGTGCTAGTTTATATGTACCATATAGATAACATTGTGCTTACTCCTAAGCACTACAGCCAGACAGTGCTAGTTTATATGTACCATATATATAACATTGTGCTCACTCCCATGCACTACAGCCAGACAGTGCTAGTTCATATGTGCCATATAGATAACATTGTGCTCACTCCCATGCACTACAGCCAGACAGTGCTAGTTCATATATACTATATAGATAACATTGTGCTCACTCCTAAGCACTACAGCCAGACAGTGCTAGTTCATGTGTACCATATAGTGCTAAAAATAAATACACAGAGCGCCTCCTAAAAGGCTAAGACACTAGTAGTGACAAGATTATTTAAATAAAAAATATATTGAAATTCTATAGGGTATATAAAATATTTTATAAGCTACTTATAGCTAAAATATACAAACAAGATACAAAGGTGGATCCACTACAAATTAACAATAAAATATGCATATATCTATATAAAAAACAATACAATTGTGGTTAAAAACCACAACAATATACAATCTTAATCACAAAATAAATTACAATAAAACAGCTGTTGATGGTTGGATAAAAAATAAATATAAAAACATCAATTTACTGAGTAGGTGTCCATAAATATGTAGGTCCCAAACTTTAAATTCTTTCCAGAGAGTGAATGTCCAATATGAAGATTCTATTTTAAAACAGTTATCCTTATATATCCCTCGATAAACGGTGAAATGATGAAGTGTGTAAAAAAGAAAAACGTAGTGGTTTTCAAATCAAATTTCAAAAATTATTGTGAATATCCAAAAAATCCTGAAAAGATGATGTGATGAAGTGGGCGTGAATAATCAAAAATGTGTGTACACAAAAATGAAAAAAGAAAAAGGAAAAAATGTAAAAAAATAACCCAAATGAATATTTAGGATGTGTTAAAGTGAATAACACACTTATAAAGTGACCCTTATGTGAATACAAGATGTGAAGAGATGCTCCTAAAAAGTTATTCCTGTGTGTAAACGATGAAAAAATACAGAAATTGATCCTATGTCTCAGGGATCAATTCATTCAAAGATATACCTGTAATAAAACAAATATAACATAGTGCAAAACTGCTATTCAAACTTAGTCAGTAATTGAAAAGAAGCTTACCATATATGTCAACGCGTTTCGGCCCTAAGAACTGGGCCTTTATCAAGACTATAGATGGATTAGCATGGTAGCTCCTTTTATAGCTATTACTGGCCAATAAGTGCCAGTGTTGTTTTGGCGCCAAAAAATAACCTCTACTTCCTGTTCCTGTTGACCTGGAAGTAAAAAAATAACCTCTACTTCCTTTTCCTGTTGACCTGGAAGTAAAAAAATATAACCTCTACTTCCTGTTCCTGATGACCTGGAAGTACTATTGAGTTTATTCTATTTTTGTATATATGTTCCTAGTTTCATGGTAAATTCATGCTTTGTTTCAAATAAAGTACATGTTCATTTTTATTTGTTTCATTAATATTTGAAAGATAATATTTGCCTAAAATCGGCAAACCGGAAGTGTGTGTTCAGTCATTTATCACCATGGAAACCAATATAAGAGTGAATGAATAGAACAATTTTCAGTCATATATTTAGATTTACCATGCCTGATCTGAAAATAGGCTTAATCTATCCTAAGCTAACTAGCTATTTTTGAAAATTGTAAGGCTGCTTGTTAGGCCCTTCTTTGACAGAAAAGAAGAGTGAATGAAAAATGTATTCTACTTAGGGAAGACATCAAAGTAATAAATATTATAGTGGATATGACACTATTAAGGAATACAATAAAATAAAATAGAAGATTCTTATTTAAAAAATATAACAATCTAAAAGGGTCCTAAAATGTAAGCAATAATTTCACTGTCCCTATAGAGATAGAGATAGAGACCCTTTTAGATTGTTATACTTTTTAAATAAGAATCTTCTATTTTATTTTATTGTATTCCTTAATAGTGTCATATCCACTATAATATTTATTACTTTGATGTCTTCCCTAAGTAGAATACATTTTTCATTCACTCTTCTTTTCTGTCAAAGAAGGGCCTAACAAGCAGCCTTACAATTTTCAAAAATAGCTAGTTACCTTAGGATAGATTAAGCCTATTTTCAGATCAGGCATGGTAAATCTAAATATATGACTGAAAATTGTTCTATTCATTCACTCTTATATTGGTTTCCATGGTGATAAATGACTGAACACACACTTCCGGTTTGCCGATTTTAGGCAAATATTATCTTTCAAATATTAATGAAACAAATAAAAATGAACATGTACTTTATTTGAAACAAAGCATGAATTTACCATGAAACTAGGAACATATATACAAAAATAGAATAAACTCAATAGTACTTCCAGGTCATCAGGAACAGGAAGTAGAGGTTATATTTTTTTACTTCCAGGTCAACAGGAAAAGGAAGTAGAGGTTATTTTTTTACTTCCAGGTCAACAGGAACAGGAAGTAGAGGTTATTTTTTGGCGCCAAAACAACACTGGCACTTATTGGCCAGTAATAGCTATAAAAGGAGCTACCATGCTAATCCATCTATAGTCTTGATAAAGGCCCAGTTCTTAGGGCCGAAACGCGTTGACATAGATGGTAAGCTTCTTTTCAATTACTGACTAAGTTTGAATAGCAGTTTTGCACTATGTTATATTTGTTTTATTACAGGTATATCTTTGAATGAATTGATCCCTGAGACATAGGATCCATTTCTGTATTTTTTCATCGTTTACACACAGGAATAACTTTTTAGGAGCATCTCTTCACATCTTGTATTCACATAAGGGTCACTTTATAAGTGTGTTATTCACTTTAACACATCCTAAATATTCATTTGGGTTATTTTTTTACATTTTTTCCTTTTTCTTTTTTCCTTTTTGAGTACACACATTTTTGATTATTCACGCCCACTTCATCACATCATCTTTTCAGGATTTTTTGGATATTCACAATAATTTTTGAAATTTGATTTGAAAACCACTACGTTTTTCTTTTTTACACACTTCATCATTTCACCGTTTATCGAGGGATATATAAGGATAACTGTTTTAAAATAGAATCTTCATATTGGACATTCACTCTCTGGAAAGAATTTAAAGTTTGGGACCTACATATTTATGGACACCTACTCAGTAAATTGATGTTTTTATAATTATTTTTTATCCAACCATCAACAGCTGTTTTATTGTAATTTATTTTGTGATTAAGATTGTATATTGTTGTGGTTTTTAACCACAATTGTATTGTTTTTTTATATAGATATATGCATATTTTATTGTTAATTTCAAGTGGATCCACCTTTGTATCTTGTTTGTATATTTTAGCTATAAGTAGCTTATAAAATATTTTATATACCCCTATAGAATTCCAATATATTTTTTATTTAAATAATCTTGTCACTACTAGTGTCTTAGCCTTTTAGGAGGCGCTCTGTGTATTTATTTTTAGCACTACATTCACCTTTTTGGGGGCGCTGGTACCCACAATACTAGGAGCTACAGACACAAGGTTGAGCTCTGTCAGATTATAACAGATTTTTATCATGTGTACCATATAGATAACATTGTGCTCACTCCCATGCACTACAGCCAGAGAGTGCTAGTTCATGTGTACCACATAGATAACATTGTGCTCATCCCTAAGCAAAACAGGCAGACAGTGCTAGTTCATATGTACCATATAGATAACATTGTGCTCACTCCCGTGCACTACAGCCAGACAGTGCTAGTTCATATGTACCATATAGATAACATTGTACTCACTCCGATGCACTACAGCCAGACAGTGCTGGTTCATATGTACTACATAGATAACATTGTGCTCACTCCCATGCACTACAGCCAGACAGTGCTAGTTCATATGTACCATATAGATAACATTGTACTCACTCCCATGCACTACAGCCAGACAGTGCTGGTTCATATATACTATATAGATAACATTGTGCTCACTCCTAAGCACTACAGCCAGACAGTGCTAGTTCATGTGTACCATATAGATAAAATTGTGCTCACTCCTAAGCAAAACAGCCAGACAGTGCTAGTTCATGTGTACCATATAGATAACATTGTGCTCACTCCTAAGCACTACAGACAGACAGTGCTAGTTCATGTGTACCATATAGATAACATTGTACTCACTCCCATGCACTACAGGCAGACAGTGCTAGTTCATATGTACCATATAGATAACATTGTGCTCACTCCTAAGCACTACAGCCAGACAGTGCTAGTTCATGTGTACCATATAGATAACATTGTGCTCACTCCTAAGCACTACAGCCAGACAGTGCTAGTTCATGTGTACCATATAGATAACATTGTGCTCACTCCTAAGCAAAACAGGCAGACAGTGCTAGTTTATATGTACCATATAGATAACATTGTGCTCACTCCTGTGCACTACAGCCAGGCAGTGCTAGTTCATGTGTACCATATAGATAACATTTTGCTCACTCCCATGCACTACAGCCAGACAGTGCTAGTTCATATGTACCATATAGATAACATTGTGCTCACTCCCATGCACTACAGCCAGACAGTGCTAGTTCATATGTACCATATAGATAACATTGTGCTCACTCCTAAGCACTACAGCCAGACAGTGCTAGTTCATGTGTACCATATAGATAACATTGTGCTCACCCCCATGCACTACAGCCAGACAGTGCTAGTTCATATGTACCATATAGATAACATTGTGCTCACTCCTAAGCACTACAGCCAGACAGTGCTAGTTCATGTGTACCATATAGATAACATTGAGCTCACTCGTAAGCAATACAGCTAGACAGTGCTAGTTTATATGTACCATATAGATAACATTGTGCTCACTCCTAAGCACTACAGCCAGACAGTGCTAGTTCATGTGTACCATATAGATAACATTGTGCTCACTCCTAAGCACTACAGCCAGACAGTGCTAGTTCATGTGTACCATATAGATAACATTGTGCTCACTCCTAAGCACTACAGCCAGACAGTGCTAGTTTATATGTACCATATAGATAAGATTGTGCTCACTCCTAAGCACTACAGCCAGACAGTGCTAGTTCACATGTGCCATATAGATAGCATTGTGCTCACTCCTAAGCACTACAGCCAGACAGTGCTAGTTCACATGTGCCATATAGATAACATTGTGCTCACTCCTAAGCACTACAGGCAGAATGTGCTAGTTCATATGTACCATATAGATAACATTGTGCTCACTCCCTTGCACTACAGCCAGACAGTGCTAGTTCATGTGTACCATATAGATAACATTGTGCTCACTCCCTTGCACTACAGCCAGACAGTGCTAGTTTATATGTACCATATAGATAACATTGTGCTCACTCCTAAGCACTACAGCCAGACAGTGCTAGTTCATGTGTACCATATAGATAACATTGTGCTCACTCCTAAGCACTACAGCCAGACAGTGCTAGTTCATGTGTACCATATAGATAACATTGTGCTCACTCCCGTGCACTACAGCCAGACAGTGCTAGTTTACATGTGCCATATAGATAACATTGTGCTTACTCCTAAGCACTAAGACGAGACAGTGCTAGTTCATATGTACCATATAGATAACATTGTGCTCACTCCTAAGCACTACAGCCAGACAGTGCTAGTTCATGTGTATCATATAGATAACATTGTGCTAACTCCTAAGCTCTACAGCCAGACAGTGCTAGTTCATATGTACCATATAGATAACATTGTGCTCACTCCCATGCACTACAGCCAGACAGTGCTAGTTCATGTGTACCATATAGATAACATTGTGCTCACTCCTAAGCACTACAGCCAGATAGTGCTAGTTCATATGTACCACATAGATAACATTGTGCTCACTCACATGCACTACAGGCAGACAGTGCTAGTTCATGTGTACCATATAGATAACATTGTGCTCACTCCTAAGCACTACAGCCAGACAGTGCTAGTTCATGTGTACCATATAGATAACATTGTGCTCACTCCTAAGCACTACAGCCAGACAGTGCTAGTTCATGTGTACCATATAGTTAACATTGTGCTCACTCCCATGCCCTACAGCCAGACAGTGCTAGTTCATGTGTACCATATAGATAACATTGTGCTCACTCCCATGCCCTACAGGCAGACAGTGCTAGTTCATGTGTACCATATAGATAACATTGTGCTCACTCCTAAGCACTACAGCCAGACAGTGCTAGTTCATGTGTACCATATAGTTAACATTGTGCTCACTCCCATGCCCTACAGCCAGACAGTGCTAGTTCATGTGTACCACATAGATAACATTGTGCTCACTCCTAAGCACTACAGCCAGACAGTGCTAGTTCATATGTGCCATATAGATAACATTGTGCTCACTCCCATGCACTACAGCCAGACAGTGCTAGTTCATATGTACCACATAGATAACATTGTGCTCACTCCTAAGAACTACAGCCAGACAGTGCTAGCTCATGTGTACCATATAGATAACATTGTGCTCACTCCTAAGCACTACAGCCAGACAGTGCTAGTTTATATGTACAATATAGATAACATTGTGCTCACTCCCATGCACTACAGTCAGACAGTGCTAGTTCATGTGTACCACATAGATAACATTGTGCTCACTCCTAAGCACTACAGCCAGACAGTGCTAGTTCATGTGTACTATGTAGATAGCATTGTGCTCACTCCCATGCACTACAGCCAGACAGTGCTAGTTCATGTGTATCATATAGATAACATTGTGCTCACTCCTAAGCTCTACAGCCAGACAGTGCTAGTTCATATGTGCCATATAGATAACATTGTGCTCACTCCCATGCACTACAGCCAGACAGTGTTAGTTCATGTGTACCATATAGATAACATTGTGCTCACTCCTAAGCACTACACCCAGACAGTGCTAATTCATGTGTACCATATAGATAACATTGTGCTCACTCCCATGCACTACAGCCAGACAGTGCTAGTTCATATGTACCATATAGATAACATTGTGCTCACTCCTAAGCACTACAGCCAGACAGTGCTAGTTCATATGTACCATATAGATAACATTGTGCTCACTCCCATGCACTACAGCCAGACAGTGCTAGTTTATATGTGCCATATAGATAACATTGTGCTCACTCCTAAGCACTACAGCCAGACAGTGCTAGTTCATATGTACCATATAGATAACATTGTGCTCACTCCCATGCACTACAGCCAGACAGTGCTAGTTCATGTGTACCATATAGATAACATTGTGCTCACTCCTAAGCACTACAGCCAGACAGTGCTAGTTCATGTGTACCATATAGATAACATTGTGCTCACTCCTAAGCACTACAGGCAGACAGTGCTAGTTCATATGTACCATATAGATAACATTGTGCTCACTCCCATGCACTACAGCCAGACAGTGCTAGTTCATGTGTACCATATAGATAACATTGTGCTCACTCCTAAGCACTACAGCCAGACAGTGCTAGTTCATGTGTACCATATAGATAACATTGTGCTCACTCCCATGCACTACAGCCAGACAGTGCTAGTTCATGTGTACCATATAGATAACATTGTGCTCACTCCTAAGCACTACAGCCAGACAGTGCTAGTTCATGTGTACCATATAGATAACATTGTGCTCACTCCCATGCACTACAGCCAGACAGTGCTAGTTCATATGTACCATATAGATAACATTGTGCTCACTCCTAAGCACTACAGCCAGACAGTGCTAGTTCATATGTACCATATAGATAACATTGTGCTCACTCCTATGCACTACAGCCAGACAGTGCTAGTTCATATGTACCACATAGATAACATTGTGCTCACTCACATGCACTACAGGCAGACAGTGCTAGTTCATGTGTACCATATAGATAACATTGTGCTCACTCCTAAGCACTACAGCCAGACAGTGCAAGTTCATATGTACCATATAGATAACATTGTGCTCACTCCTAAGCACTACAGCCAGACAGTGCTAGTTCATATGTACCATATAGATAACATTGTGCTCACTCCTAAGCACTACAGCCAGACAGTGCTAGTTCATATGTACCATATAGATAACATTGTGCTCACTCCTAAGCACTACAGCCAGACAGTGCTAGTTCATATGTACCATATAGATAACATTGTGCTCACTCCCATGCACTACAGCCAGACAGTGCTAGTTCATATGTACCATATAGATAACATTGTGCTCACTCCTAAGCACTACAGCCAGACAGTGCTAGTTCATATGTGCCATATAGATAACATTGTGCTCACTCCCATGCACTACAGCCAGACAGTGCTAGTTCATGTGTACCATATAGATAACATTGTGCTCACTCCCATGCACTACAGCCAGACAGTGCTAGTTCATGTGTACCATATAGATAACATTGTGCTCACTCCTAAGCACTACAGCCAGACAGTGCTAGTTCATATGTACCATATAGATAACATTGTGCTCACTCCTAAGCACTACAGCCAGACAGTGCTAGTTCATATGTGCCATATAGATAACATTGTGCTCACTCCTAAGCACTACAGCCAGACAGTGCTAGTTCATGTGTACCATATAGATAACATTGTGCTCACTCCTAAGCACTACAGCCAGACAGTGCTAGTTCATATGTACCATATAGATAACATTGTGCTCACTCCTAAGCACTACAGCCAGACAGTGCTAGTTCATGTGTACCATATAGATAACATTGTGCTCACTCCTAAGCACTACAGCCAGACAGTGCTAGTTCATGTGTACCATATAGATAACATTGTGCTCACTCCTAAGCACTACAGCCAGACAGTGCTAGTTCATATGTACCATATAGATAACATTGTGCTCACTCCTAAGCACTACAGCCAGACAGTGCTAGTTCATATGTACCATATAGATAACATTGTGCTCACTCCTAAGCACTACAGCCAGACAGTGCTAGTTCATATGTACCACATAGATAACATTGTGCTCACTCCTAAGCACTACAGCCAGACAGTGCTAGTTCATGTGTACCATATAGATAACATTGTGCTCACTCCTAAGCACTACAGCCAGACAGTGCTAGTTCATATGTACCATATAGATAACATTGTGCTCACTCCCTTGCACTACAGCCAGACAGTGCTAGTTCATATGTACCATATAGATAACATTGTGCTCACTCCCGTGCACTACAGCCAGACAGTGCTAGTTCATGTGTACCATATAGATAACATTGTGCTCACTCCTAAGCACTACAGCCAGACAGTGCTAGTTCATGTGTACCATATAGATAACATTGTGCTCACTCCCCATGCACTACAGCCAGACAGTGCTAGTTCATGTGTACCATATAGATAACATTGTGCTCACTCCTAAGCACTACAGCCAGACAGTGCTAGTTCATGTGTACCATATAGATAACATTGTGCTCACTCCTAAGCACTACAGCCAGACAGTGCTAGTTCATATGTACCATATAGATAACATTGTGCTCACTCCTAAGCACTACAGCCAGACAGTGCTAGTTCATGTGTACCATATAGATAACATTGTGCTCACTCCTAAGCACTACAGCCAGACAGTGCTAGTTCATGTGTACCATATAGATAACATTGTGCTCACTCCTATGCACTACAGCCAGACAGTGCTAGTTTATATGTACCATATAGATAACATTGTGCTCACTCCTAAGCACTACAGCCAGACAGTGCTAGTTCATATGTACCATATAGATAACATTGTGCTCACTCCCATGCACTACAGCCAGACAGTGCTAGTTCATATGTACCATATAGATAACATTGTGCTCACTCCTAAGCACTACAGCCAGACAGTGCTAGTTCATATGTACCATATAGATAACATTGTGCTCACTCCTATGCACTACAGCCAGACAGTGCTAGTTCATGTGTACCATATAGATAACATTGTGCTCACTCCCATGCACTACAGCCAGACAGTGCTAGTTCATATGTACCATATAGATAACATTGTGCTCACTCCCATGCACTACAGCCAGACAGTGCTAGTTCATATGTACCATATAGATAACATTGTGCTCACTCCTAAGCACTACAGCCAGACAGTGCTACTTTATATGTACCATATAGATAACATTGTGCTCACTCCTAAGCACTACAGCCAGACAGTGCTAGTTCATATGTGCCATATAGATAACATTGTGCTCACTCCCATGCACTACAGCCAGACAGTGCTAGTTTATATGTACCATATAGATAACATTGTGCTCACTCCTATGCACTACAGCCAGACAGTGCTAGTTCATATGTACCATATAGATAACATTGTGCTCACTCCTATGCACTACAGCCAGACAGTGCTAGTTCATATGTACCATATAGATAACATTGTGCTCACTCCTAAGCACTACAGCCAGACAGTGCTAGTTCATGTGTACCATATAGATAACATTGTGCTCACTCCTAAGCACTACAGCCAGACAGTGCTAGTTCATGTGTACCATATAGATAACATTGTGCTCACTCCTAAGCACTACAGCCAGACAGTGCTAGTTCATATGTACCATATAGATAACATTGTGCTCACTCCCATGCACTACAGCCAGACAGTGCTAGTTCATATGTACCATATAGATAACATTGTGCTCACTCCTAAGCACTACAGCCAGACAGTGCTAGTTCATATGTACCATATAGATAACATTGTGCTCACTCCTAAGCACTACAGCCAGACAGTGCTAGTTCATATGTACCATATAGATAACATTGTGCTCACTCCTAAGCACTACAGCCAGACAGTGCTAGTTCATATGTACCATATAGATAACATTGTGCTCACTCCTAAGCACTACAGCCAGACAGTGCTAGTTCATATGTACCATATAGATAACATTGTGCTCACTCCCTAAGCACTACAGCCAGACAGTGCTAGTTCATATGTACCATATAGATAACATTGTGCTCACTCCCATGCACTACAGCCAGACAGTGCTAGTTCATGTGTACCATATAGATAACATTGTGCTCACTCCTATGCACTACAGCCAGACAGTGCTAGTTCATATGTACCATATAGATAACATTGTGCTCACTCCTAAGCACTACAGCCAGACAGTGCTAGTTCATGTGTACCATATAGATAACATTGTGCTCACTCCTAAGCACTACAGCCAGACAGTGCTAGTTCATGTGTACCATATAGATAACATTGTGCTCACTCCTAAGCACTACAGCCAGACAGTGCTAGTTCATGTGTACCATATAGATAACATTGTGCTCACTCCTAAGCACTACAGCCAGACAGTGCTAGTTCATATGTACCATATAGATAACATTGTGCTCACTCCCAGCACTACAGCCAGACAGTGCTAGTTCATGTGTACCATATAGATAACATTGTGCTCACTCCTAAGCACTACAGCCAGACAGTGCTAGTTCATATGTACCATATAGATAACATTGTGCTCACTCCTAAGCACTACAGCCAGACAGTGCTAGTTCATATGTGACCATATAGATAACATTGTGCTCACTCCTAAGCACTACAGCCAGACAGTGCTAGTTCATATGTACCATATAGATAACATTGTGCTCACTCCTATGCACTACAGCCAGACAGTGCTAGTTCATATGTACCATATAGATAACATTGTGCTCACTCCTAAGCACTACAGCCAGACAGTGCTAGTTCATATGTACCATATAGATAACATTGTGCTCACTCCCATGCACTACAGCCAGACAGTGCTAGTTCATATGTACCATATAGATAACATTGTGCTCACTCCTAAGCACTACAGCCAGACAGTGCTAGTTCATGTGTACCATATAGATAACATTGTGCTCACTCCCATGCACTACAGCCAGACAGTGCTAGTTCATATGTACCATATAGATAACATTGTGCTCACTCCTAAGCACTACAGCCAGACAGTGCTAGTTCATGTGTACCATATAGATAACATTGTGCTCACTCCTAAGCACTACAGCCAGACAGTGCTAGTTATATGTACCATATAGATAACATTGTGCTCACTCCTAAGCACTACAGCCAGACAGTGCTAGTTCATGTGTACCATATAGATAACATTGTGCTCACTCCTAAGCACTACAGCCAGACAGTGCTAGTTCATGTGTACCATATAGATAACATTGTGCTCACTCCTAAGCACTACAGCCAGACAGTGCTAGTTCATATGTACCATATAGATAACATTGTGCTCACTCCTAAGCACTACAGCCAGACAGTGCTAGTTCACATGTGCCATATAGATAACATTGTGCTCACTCCTAAGCACTACAGCCAGACAGTGCTAGTTCATATGTACCATATAGATAACATTGTGCTCACTCCTAAGCACTACAGCCAGACAGTGCTAGTTCATATGTACCATATAGATAACATTGTGCTCACTCCCTAGCACTACAGCCAGACAGTGCTAGTTCATGTGTACCATATAGATAACATTGTGCTCACTCCTAGCACTACAGCCAGACAGTGCTAGTTCATATGTACCATATAGATAACATTGTGCTCACTCCTAAGCACTACAGCCAGACAGTGCTAGTTCATGTGTACCATATAGATAACATTGTGCTCACTCCTAAGCACTACAGCCAGACAGTGCTAGTTCATGTGTACCATATAGATAACATTGTGCTCACTCCTAAGCACTACAGCCAGACAGTGCTAGTTCATATGTACCATATAGATAACATTGTGCTCACTCCTAAGCACTACAGCCAGACAGTGCTAGTTCATATGTACCATATAGATAACATTGTGCTCACTCCTAAGCACTACAGCCAGACAGTGCTAGTTCATATGTACCATATAGATAACATTGTGCTCACTCCTAAGCACTACAGCCAGACAGTGCTAGTTCATATGTACCATATAGATAACATTGTGCTCACTCCTAAGCACTACAGCCAGACAGTGCTAGTTCATGTGTACCATATAGATAACATTGTGCTCACTCCTAAGCACTACAGCCAGACAGTGCTAGTTCATATGTACCATATAGATAACATTGTGCTCACTCCTAAGCACTACAGCCAGACAGTGCTAGTTCATGTGTACCATATAGATAACATTGTGCTCACTCCTAAGCACTACAGCCAGACAGTGCTAGTTCATATGTACCATATAGATAACATTGTGCTCACTCCTAAGCACTACAGCCAGACAGTGCTAGTTCATATGTACCATATAGATAACATTGTGCTCACTCCCATGCACTACAGCCAGACAGTGCTAGTTCATATGTACCATATAGATAACATTGTGCTCACTCCCATGCACTACAGCCAGACAGTGCTAGTTCATATGTACCATATAGATAACATTGTGCTCACTCCTAAGCACTACAGCCAGACAGTGCTAGTTCATGTGTACCATATAGATAACATTGTGCTCACTCCTAAGCACTACAGCCAGACAGTGCTAGTTCATATGTACCATATAGATAACATTGTGCTCACTCCTAAGCACTACAGCCAGACAGTGCTAGTTCATATGTGCCATATAGATAACATTGTGCTCACTCCCATGCACTACAGCCAGACAGTGCTAGTTCATATGTACCATATAGATAACATTGTGCTCACTCCTAAGCACTACAGCCAGACAGTGCTAGTTCATATGTACCATATAGATAACATTGTGCTCACTCCTAAGCACTACAGCCAGACAGTGCTAGTTCATATGTACCATATAGATAACATTGTGCTCACTCCTAAGCACTACAGCCAGACAGTGCTAGTTCATATGTACCATATAGATAACATTGTGCTCACTCCTAAGCACTACAGCCAGACAGTGCTAGTTCATGTGTACCATATAGATAACATTGTGCTCACTCCCAAGCACTACAGCCAGACAGTGCTAGTTCATATGTACCATATAGATAACATTGTGCTCACTCCTAAGCACTACAGCCAGACAGTGCTAGTTCATATGTGCCATATAGATAACATTGTGCTCACTCCTAAGCACTACAGCCAGACAGTGCTAGTTCATGTGTACCATATAGATAACATTGTGCTCACTCCTAAGCACTACAGCCAGACAGTGCTAGTTCATGTGTACCATATAGATAACATTGTGCTCACTCCCATGCACTACAGCCAGACAGTGCTAGTTCATATGTACCATATAGATAACATTGTGCTCACTCCTAAGCACTACAGCCAGACAGTGCTAGTTCATATGTACCATATAGATAACATTGTGCTCACTCCATGCACTACAGCCAGACAGTGCTAGTTCATATGTGCCATATAGATAACATTGTGCTCACTCCTAAGCACTACAGGCAGACAGTGCTAGTTCATATGTACCATATAGATAACATTGTGCTCACTCCCATGCACTACAGCCAGACAGTGCTAGTTCATGTGTACCATATAGATAACATTGTGCTCACTCCTAAGCACTACAGCCAGACAGTGCTAGTTCATGTGTACCATATAGATAACATTGTGCTCACTCCTAAGCACTACAGGCCAGACAGTGCTAGTTCATATGTACCATATAGATAACATTGTGCTCACTCCCTAAGCACTACAGCCAGACAGTGCTAGTTCATGTGTTCCATATAGATAACATTGTGCTCACTCCTAAGCACTACAGCCAGACAGTGCTAGTTCATGTGTACCATATAGATAACATTGTGCTCACTCCCTATGCACTACAGCCAGACAGTGCTAGTTCATGTGTACCATATAGATAACATTGTGCTCACTCCTAAGCACTACAGCCAGACAGTGCTAGTTCATGTGTACCATATAGATAACATTGTGCTCACTCCTAAGCACTACAGCCAGACAGTGCTAGTTCATATGTACCATATAGATAACATTGTGCTCACTCCTAAGCACTACAGCCAGACAGTGCTAGTTCATATGTACCATATAGATAACATTGTGCTCACTCCTAAGCACTACAGCCAGACAGTGCTAGTTCATATGTACCATATAGATAACATTGTGCTCACTCACATGCACTACAGCCAGACAGTGCTAGTTCATGTGTACCATATAGATAACATTGTGCTCACTCCTAAGCACTACAGCCAGACAGTGCTAGTTCATATGTACCATATAGATAACATTGTGCTCACTCCTAAGCACTACAGCCAGACAGTGCTAGTTCATATGTACCATATAGATAACATTGTGCTCACTCCTAAGCACTACAGCCAGACAGTGCTAGTTCATATGTACCATATAGATAACATTGTGCTCACTCCTAAGCACTACAGCCAGACAGTGCTAGTTCATATGTACCATATAGATAACATTGTGCTCACTCCCATGCACTACAGCCAGACAGTGCTAGTTCATATGTACCATATAGATAACATTGTGCTCACTCCTAAGCACTACAGCCAGACAGTGCTAGTTCATATGTGCCATATAGATAACATTGTGCTCACTCCCATGCACTACAGCCAGACAGTGCTAGTTCATGTGTACCATATAGATAACATTGTGCTCACTCCATGCACTACAGCCAGACAGTGCTAGTTCATGTGTACCATATAGATAACATTGTGCTCACTCCTAAGCACTACAGCCAGACAGTGCTAGTTCATATGTACCATATAGATAACATTGTGCTCACTCCTAAGCACTACAGCCAGACAGTGCTAGTTATATGTGCCATATAGATAACATTGTGCTCACTCCTAAGCACTACAGCCAGACAGTGCTAGTTCATGTGTACCATATAGATAACATTGTGCTCACTCCTAAGCACTACAGCCAGACAGTGCTAGTTCATATGTACCATATAGATAACATTGTGCTCACTCCTAAGCACTACAGCCAGACAGTGCTAGTTCATGTGTACCATATAGATAACATTGTGCTCACTCCTAAGCACTACAGCCAGACAGTGCTAGTTCATGTGTACCATATAGATAACATTGTGCTCACTCCTAAGCACTACAGCCAGACAGTGCTAGTTCATATGTACCATATAGATAACATTGTGCTCACTCCTAAGCACTACAGCCAGACAGTGCTAGTTTATATGTACCATATAGATAACATTGTGCTCACTCCTAAGCACTACAGCCAGACAGTGCTAGTTTATATGTACCACATAGATAACATTGTGCTCACTCCTAAGCACTACAGCCAGACAGTGCTAGTTCATGTGTACCATATAGATAACATTGTGCTCACTCCTAAGCACTACAGCCAGACAGTGCTAGTTCATATGTACCATATAGATAACATTGTGCTCACTCCCGTGCACTACAGCCAGACAGTGCTAGTTCATATGTACCATATAGATAACATTGTGCTCACTCCCATGCACTACAGCCAGACAGTGCTAGTTCATGTGTACCATATAGATAACATTGTGCTCACTCCTAAGCACTACAGCCAGACAGTGCTAGTTCATGTGTACCATATAGATAACATTGTGCTCACTCCCATGCACTACAGCCAGACAGTGCTAGTTCATGTGTACCATATAGATAACATTGTGCTCACTCCTAAGCACTACAGCCAGACAGTGCTAGTTCATGTGTACCATATAGATAACATTGTGCTTACTCCTAATCACTAAGGCCAGACAGTGCTAGTTCATATGTACCATATAGATAACATTGTGCTCACTCCTAAGCACTACAGCCAGACAGTGCTAGTTCATGTGTACCATATAGATAACATTGTGCTCACTCCTAAGCACTACAGCCAGACAGTGCTAGTTCATGTGTACCATGTAGATAGCATTGTGCTCACTCCCATGCACTACAGCCAGACAGTGCTAGTTTATATGTACCATATAGATAACATTGTGCTCACTCCTAAGCACTACAGCCAGACAGTGCTCGTTTATATGTGCCATATAGATAACATTGTGCTCACTCCCATGCACTACAGCTAGACAGTGCTAATTCATATATACTATATAGATAACATTGTGCTCACTCCTAAGCACTACAGCCAGACAGTGCTAGTTCATGTGTATCATATAGATAACATTGTGCTCACTCCCATGCACTACAGCCAGACAGTGCTAGTTCATGTGTACCATATAGATAACATTGTGCTCACTCCCATGCACTACAGCCAGACAGTGCTAGTTTAAATGTACCATATAGATAACATTGTGCTCACTCCCATGCACTACAGCTAGACAGTGCTAGTTCATATGTACCATATAGATAACATTGTGCTCACTCCTAAGCACTACAGCCAGACAGTGCTAGTTTATATGTACCATATAGATAACATTGTGCTCACTCCTAAGCACTACAGCCAGACAGTGCTAGTTCATATGTGCCATATAGATAACATTGTGCTCACTCCCATGCACTACAGCCAGACAGTGCTAGTTTATATGTACCATATAGATAACATTGTGCTCACTCCCATGCACTACAGCCAGACAGTGCTAGTTCATATGTACCATATAGATAACATTGTGCTCACTCCCATGCACTACAGCCAGACAGTGCTAGTTCATATGTACCATATAGCTAACATTGTGCTCACTCCTAAGCACTACAGCCAGACAGTGTTAGTTCATGTCTACCATATAGATAACATTGTGCTCACTCCTAAGCACTACAGCCAGACAGTGCTAGTTCATGTGTACCATATAGATAACATTGTGCTCACTCCTAAGCACTACAGCCAGACAGTGCTAGTTCATATGTACCATATAGATAACATTGTGCTCACTCCCATGCACTACAGCCAGACAGTGCTAGTTCATATGTACCATATAGATAACATTGTGCTCACTCCTAAGCACTACAGCCAGGCAGTGCTAGTTCATATGTACCATATAGATAACATTGTGCTTACTCCTAAGCACTACAGCCAGACAGTGCTAGTTCATATGTGCCATATAGATAACATTGTGCTCACTCTTAAGCACTACAGCCAGGCAGTGCTAGTTCATATGTGCCATATAGATAACATTGTGCTCACTCCTAAGCACTACAGGCAGACAGTGCTAGTTCATGTGTACCATATAGATAACATTGTGCTCACTCCCATGCACTACAGGCAGACAGTGCTAGTTCATATGTACCATACAGATAACATTGTACTCACTCCCATGCACTACAGCCAGACAGTGCTAGTTCATGTGTACCATATAGATAACATTGTACTCACTCCCGTGCACTACAGCCAGACAGTGCTAGTTCATATGTACCATATAGATAACATTGTGCTCACTCCTAAGCACTACAGCCAGACAGTGCTAGTTCATGTGTACCATATAGATAACATTGTGCTCACTCCTAAGCACTACAGCCAGACAGAGCTAGTTCATGTGTACCATATAGATAACATTGTGCTCACTCCTAAGCACTACAGCCAGACAGTGCTAGTTCATGTGTACCATATAGATAACATTGTGCTCACTCCTAAGCACTACAGCCAGACAATGCTAGTTTATATGTACCATATAGATAACATTGTGCTCACTCCCATGCACTACAGCCAGACAGTGCTAGTTCATGTGTACCATATAGATAACATTGTGCTCACACCTAAGCACTACTGCCAGACAGTGCTAGTTCACATGTGCCATATAGATAACATTGTGCTCACTCCTAAGCACTACACCCAGACAGTGCTAGTTTATATGTGCCATATAGATAACATTGTGCTCACTCCCATGCACTACAGCTAGACAGTGCTAGTTTATATGTGCCATATAGATAACATTGTGCTCACTCCCATGCACTACAGCTAGACAGTGCTAATTCATATATACTATATAGATAACATTGTGCTCACTCCTAAGCACTACAGCCAGACAGTGCTAGTTCATGTGTATCATATAGATAACATTGTGCTCACTCCCATGCACTACAGCCAGACAGTGCTAGTTCATGTGTACCATATAGATAACATTGTGCTCACTCCCATGCACTACAGCCAGACAGTGTTAGTTCATGTGTACCATATAGATAACATTGTGCTCACTCCTAAGCACTACAGCCAGACAGTGCTAGTTTATATGTACCATATAGATAACATTGTGCTCACTCCTAAGCACTACAGCCAGACAGTGCTAGTTTATATGTACCACATAGATAACATTGTGCTCACTCCCATGCACTACAGCTAGACAGTGCTAGTTCATGTGTACCATATAGATAACATTGTGCTCACTCCTAAGCACTACAGCCAGACAGTGCTAGTTTATATGTACCATATAGATAACATTGTGCTCACTCCCATGCACTACAGCCAGACTGAGCTAGTTCATGTGTACCATATAGATAACATTGTGCTCACTCCTAAGCACTACAGCCAGACAGAGCTAGTTCATGTGTACCATATAGATAACATTGTGCTCACTCCTAAGCACTACAGCCAGACAGTGCTAGTTCATGTGTACCATATAGATAACATTGTGCTCACTCCCATGCACTACAGCCAGACAGTGCTAGCTCATATGTACCATATAGATAACATTGTGCTCACTCCCATGCACTACTGCCAGACTTTGCTAGTTCATGTGTACCATATAGATAACATTGTGCTCACTCCTAAGCACTACAGCCAGACAGTGCTAGTTCATGTGTACCATATAGATAACATTGTGCTCACTCCCATGCACTACAGCCAGACAGTGCTAGTTCATGTGTACCATATAGATAACATTGTGCTCACTCCTAAGCACTACAGCCAGACAGTGCTAGTTCATGTGTACCATATAGATAACATTGTGCTCACTCCTAAGCACTACAGCCAGACAGTGCTAGTTCATGTGTACCATATAGATAACATTGTGCTTACTCCTAATCACTAAGGCCAGACAGTGCTAGTTCATATGTACCATATAGATAACATTGTGCTCACTCCTAAGCACTACAGCCAGACAGTGCTAGTTCATGTGTACCATATAGATAACATTGTGCTCACTCCTAAGCACTACAGCCAGACAGTGCTAGTTCATATGTGCCATATAGATAACATTGTGCTCACTCCTAAGCACTACAGCCAGACAGTGCTAGTTTATATGTACCACATAGATAACATTGTGCTCACTCCCATGCACTACAGCCAGACAGTGCTAGTTCATGTGTACCATGTAGATAGCATTGTGCTCACTCCCATGCACTACAGCCAGACAGTGCTAGTTTATATGTACCATATAGATAACATTGTGCTCACTCCTAAGCACTACACCCAGACAGTGCTCGTTTATATGTGCCATATAGATAACATTGTGCTCACTCCCATGCACTACAGCTAGACAGTGCTAATTCATATATACTATATAGATAACATTGTGCTCACTCCTAAGCACTACAGCCAGACAGTGCTAGTTCATGTGTATCATATAGATAACATTGTGCTCACTCCCATGCACTACAGCCAGACAGTGCTAGTTCATGTGTACCATATAGATAACATTGTGCTCACTCCCATGCACTACAGCCAGACAGTGTTAGTTTATATGTACCATATAGATAACATTGTGCTCACTCCCATGCACTACAGCTAGACAGTGCTAGTTTATATGTACCATATAGATAACATTGTGCTCACTCCTAAGCACTACAGCCAGACAGTGCTAGTTCATATGTGCCATATAGATAACATTGTGCTCACTCCCATGCACTACAGCCAGACAGTGCTAGTTCATATGTACCATATAGATAACATTGTGCTCACTCCTAAGCACTACAGCCAGACAGTGCTAGTTTATATGTACCATATAGATAACATTGTGCTCACTCCCATGCACTACAGCCAGACAGTGCTAGTTCATATGTACCATATAGCTAACATTGTGCTCACTCCTAAGCACTACAGCCAGACAGTGTTAGTTCATGTCTACCATATAGATAACATTGTGCTCACTCCCATGCACTACAGCCAGACAGTGCTAGTTCATATGTACCATATAGATAACATTGTGCTCACTCCTAAGCACTACAGCCAGGCAGTGCTAGTTCATATGTACCATATAGATAACATTGTGCTTACTCCTAAGCACTACAGCCAGACAGTGCTAGTTCATATGTGCCATATAGATAACATTGTGCTCACTCTTAAGCACTACAGCCAGGCAGTGCTAGTTCATATGTGCCATATAGATAACATTGTGCTCACTCCTAAGCACTACAGGCAGGCAGTGCTAGTTCATGTGTACCATATAGATAACATTGTGCTCACTCCCATGCACTACAGGCAGACAGTGCTAGTTCATATGTACCATATAGATAACATTGTACTCACTCCCATGCACTACAGCCAGACAGTGCTAGTTCATGTGTACCATATAGATAACATTGTACTCACTCCCGTGCACTACAGCCAGACAGTGCTAGTTCATATGTACCATATAGATAACATTGTGCTCACTCCTAAGCACTACAGCCAGACAGTGCTAGTTCATATGTGCCCTATAGATAACATTGTGCTCACTCCTAAGCACTACAGGCAGACAGTGCTAGTTCATATATACCATATAGATAACATTGTGCTCACTCCTAAGCACTACAGCCAGACAGTGCTAGTTCATGTGTACCATATAGATAACATTGTGCTCACTCCTAAGCACTACAGCCAGACAATGCTAGTTTATATGTACCATATAGATAACATTGTGCTCACTCCCATGCACTACAGCCAGACAGTGCTAGTTCATGTGTACCATATAGATAACATTGTGCTCACTCCTAAGCACTACACCCAGACAGTGCTAGTTTATATGTGCCATGTAGATAACATTGTGCTCACTCCCATGCACTACAGCTAGACAGTGCTAGTTTATATGTGCCATATAGATAACATTGTGCTCACTCCCATGCACTACAGCTAGACAGTGCTAATTCATATATACTATATAGATAACATTGTGCTCACTCCTAAGCACTACAGCCAGACAGTGCTAGTTCATGTGTATCATATAGATAACATTGTGCTCACTCCCATGCACTACAGCCAGACAGTGCTAGTTCATGTGTACCATATAGATAACATTGTGCTCACTCCCATGCACTACAGCCAGACAGTGTTAGTTCATGTGTACCATATAGATAACATTGTGCTCACTCCTAAGCACTACAGCCAGACAGTGCTAGTTTATATGTACCATATAGATAACATTGTGCTCACTCCCATGCACTACAGCCAGACTGAGCTAGTTCATGTGTACCATATAGATAACATTGTGCTCACTCCTAAGCACTACAGCCAGACAGTGCTAGTTCATGTGTACCATATAGATAACATTGTGCTCACTCCCATGCACTACAGCCAGACAGTGCTAGCTCATATGTACCATATAGATAACATTGTGCTCACTCCCATGCACTACAGCCAGACTTTGCTAGTTCATGTGTACCATATAGATAACATTGTGCTCACTCCTAAGCACTACAGCCAGACAATGCTAGTTCATATGTACCATATAGATAACATTGTGCTCACTCCTAAGCACTACAGCCAGACAATGCTAGTTCATATGTACCATATAGATAACATTGTGCTCACTCCCATGCACTACAGCCAGACAGTGCTAGTTCATGTGTACCATATAGATAACATTGTGCTCACACCTAAGCACTACAGCCAGACAGTGCTAGTTCACATGTGCCATATAGATAACATTGTGCTCACTCCTAAGCACTACAGCCAGACAGTGCTAGTTCATATGTACCACATAGATAACATTGTGCTCACTCCCGTGGAGAATGATAATGGTTTTACTGGAACCAGCACTGACTGGCTAAAAATATGTAAAAAGCACTGAGATAAGGGTCAGTCTGCGGTTATACAAAACTGGGGACTGGATAATAAAGGGGTTATCTATCTTTTTAAACAATAATCATTTTCAAGTAGACTGTAATGGATTTGCATTTCTACAATAAACAAAACTGATATAAGTCCATGGGTTTGTTTGCTCGTCTCTAGAAGTTATAAGTAAAGAACAAACCATGTATCAATTTATTATTTCTTTTTCCTTCTCCTCTTTTCATGATTTTTGTGTTATCCAACTACTTTAGAATTCCAAGCAATGTTTTCATTTTCTTTCATGGTTTAGATAGAGCAGCCATTTTACAACTTTTTTGTTTTCTTCTATTGTCAAATTGTGTTTGTTTTCTTGGTATCTTTTGGTAAAAAGCAGGGATGTAAGCTTGGGAGCGTGCATATGTCTGAAGCACTAAATGGCAGCAGTTTTCCAAAAATGTTATCCATTTGCAAGAGCACTATTTCCTGCCATGTAGTGTTCCAGACGCTACCTAGGTATTTCTTCAACAATGAATACCATGAGAACAAAGCAAATTTGAGAATAGCAATAAATTGGAAAATAACATTTTGGGTTTCATATCCCTTTAAATTACATTCTCACCTGGCAGAACCACTTCGATTAAGTCTCCATCTTGAACACTGTCTTTGGGAAAAAGACGCTCCAAGATATTCTCCAAGCTCATGTTATGACGAAAGAGATGGACTTTTTCTGAGACACCCAGGTAGCCATATTCAGGGTACTAGAAGATACCAAAGGAGGTCCAATCATGTTACTTGTTGTACAGTATCAATCAATTATTATCATTATTATTATCAATTTATAAAGCATCAATATATTTTGCAGCACTGTGTTTGCTTACAGAATAATATTTACAAAAAAACAACTATATGAATGATTAAGGGCTAGGAAGCCCAGCTCATGAGTTGTCATCTCTTCTATTTCACCTTTATACTTTCATAAAGAACAGGTGGCCAATGGGCTTATCTACTAACAACGGCAGAAGGGGAACAGTTGAGAAGAGGAGATAAGGAATCTGTTAAATCAGAAAAAAGTGTTAAATGTTTATTATATACACACATGAGGGTTATTAGCCAATGCCTGGAACTCAGAAAGGTTAAGTAGATCTTACAGACAAAGGCAAAAAAAATAGCTGCAGTTCTAGAGAAGTCCTCTAGACAAGAATGTAAGGAAGTAATGAGAGACGAAGAAGACATAGGTATTGGGCACAGTGACTGTCATTGCAGACAAGTACAGAGATATAGGATGGTATAGTAGTATTGTTGAGGGCTTTGAAAATTAGGGTCAAGTTATTGAATTTTATTCATTAGCTAAAGGAAGTCAGTGGAGGAACTGACGAAGAAGTGTAATAGATAAGGAGTGATGTGTAAGGAAAATGAACCTGTAAGACACATCCATGATGGACTGCAGATGAAACCAGTGCAGTAGTCAAGGTGAGATATGATAAGTGAATTAATTAATTGTATATTGTGTAAGGAGGTGGTAGTGTGAATGTTACAACAGAAATTAGACAATGTTTGAAGGAAATTAAAGTTCTGGATGATATATGACCCAAAGGCTACAGATAGTAGGGTCTGAAGACAGTGCTGTCATCAGAAACTGAGATTTAACAAGGGGAGAGGAGATGATGTTTAGAAATGTTGTGCGTTTGGTACATTTCATCTTACACAATGAAATACTGGATAGACATCTGGTAATAAATTATACTGAAATTCACATGACTTAAAGGGACACTAAACTCAAATTTGTTCTTTAATGATTCAGATAGAGCAGAAATTTAAAGCAACTTTCTAATTTACTTCTATTATCAGGCACTGATAATGGGGTTACGTCGTGGCTGACAAGGTAGGGCTAGGCACTGATAATGGGGTTACGTCGTGGCTGACAAGGTAGGTTGAGGCACTGATAATGGGGTTACGTCATGGCTGACAAGGTAGGGTGAGGCACTGATAATGGGGTTACGTCATGGCTGACAAGGTAGGGTGAGGCACTGATAATGGGGTTATGTCATGGCTGACAAGATAGGGTGAGGCCCTGATAATGGGGTTATGTCAAGGCTGACAAGGTAGGGCTAGGCACTGACAATGGGGTTATGTCATGGCTGACAAGGTAGGGCTAGGCACTGATAATGGGGTTACGTCGTGGCTGACAAGGTAGGGCTAGGCACTGATAATGGGGTTACGTCGTGGCTGACAAGGTAGGTTGAGGCACTGATAATGGGGTTACGTCATGGCTGACAAGGTAGGGTGAGGCACTGATAATGGGGTTACGTCATGGCTGACAAGGTAGGGTGAGGCACTGATAATGGGGTTATGTCATGGCTGACAAGATAGGGTGAGGCCCTGATAATGGGGTTATGTCAAGGCTGACAAGGTAGGGCTAGGCACTGACAATGGGGTTATGTCATGGCTGACAAGGTAGGGCTAGGCACTGATAATGGGGCTATGTCATGGTTGACAAGGTAGGGCTAGGCACTGATAATGGGGTTATGTCATTGCCCTGATCAGGTCTTGAACTCTGGTCTCCCATGTTGTATCTCAATGACTTTCCCCTGAGCTACCAAAGGGCTTTAAATGTGGATTTTTCCTGTTGGTTTTCTGCTTTCTCTGTTAGACTCTCTGGCTCCACCTCCTGTCAGCTGTTGGTAATGTGCAATTACCAACAGACTATTTAAACCTGCCTGGCTAATCAGCCTTGGCCCTAGTATTGAGTCTACTCAGTCTATGCTTAAGAAGAATCCTTGTTGCTTTCTGGTATTGACCTTTGTTTGTTCCTGATTGTGTTTGTGTGTGACCCCTAGCTTTGATGCCTGATTTTGGACTGAGCATTTTGCATTTTTTACCTTGCCTGTTTTTTGACAAAGCCTCTGGATTACCCTTGTACTGTATTCACCAGAGAGATACGGACCCTGCTAGTCTGACCTGTTTCCTGCTTTAAGCTGCAGCTCATGAGCACGTTCTCCTCTGCAGCTCCTGAACTCATTTTTTTTTGCTGCAGGTCACATCAGAGGCTGAGCGTCGGCCGGTCACAGCCTCTGCTGTGATCGACCAACGCTCAGCCTCTGATATGTTCGACCGACTCTCATCCTCTGCTGTCACCGCCCGACGTCAGCCTCTGCTGTAACCGGCCGACGCTCAGCCTCTACTGTGACTGCCTGACGCTCAGCCTCTGATGTGACCAGAAGTTGCTCAGCCTCTGCTGTGACCGCTCGATGCTCAGTCTCTGCTGTGACAGGCCGACGCTCAGCCTCTGCTTTGACAGCCTGACGGTCAGCCTCTGCTGTGACCGCCCGATGGTCAGCCCCTCTGCTGTGACCAGCCGACGCTCAGCCTCTGCTGTGACCGCCCGATGATCAGCCCCTCTGCTGTGACCAGCTGACGCTCAGCCTCTGCTGTGACCAGCTGACGCTCAGCCTCTGCTGTGACCAGCCGACGCTCATCCTCTGCTGTGACCGCCCGATGATCAGCCCCTCTGCTGTGACCAGCTGACGCTCAGCCTCTGCTGTCACCAGCCAACGCTCAGCCTCTGATGTGACCGCCTGACGCTCAGCCACTGATGTGACCGGCAGACGCTCAGCCTCTGCTGTGACCGCCTGACGCTCAGCCACTGATGTGACCGCCCGACGCTCAGCCTCTGCTGTGACCGCCTGACGCTCAGCCACTGATGTGACCGCCCGACGCTCAGCCTCTGCTGTGACCGCCTGACGCTCAGCCACTGATGTGACCGCCCGACGCTCAGCCTCTGCTGTGACCGCCCGACACTCAGCCTCTGCTGAGACCACCCGACGCTCAGCCTCTGCTGTGACCGCCTGACGCTCAGCCTCTGCTGTGACCGCCTGACGCTCAGCCTCTGCTGTGACCGCCCGACGCTCAGCCTCTGCTGTGACCGCCTGACGCTCAGCCTCTGATGTGACCGGCAGACGCTCAGCTTCACTCTCAAGACTAAACACCAAGTGTGACAAGTTAGAGTTTGAGATTATAGTTATGGCTAATATTAGAACCACAAAAAGGTGCAATAGCTAATGTTATAGGGAGCAGTTATATGGTGCAATAGGGGGAGTTTTAGGGAGCAGTTATATGGTGCAATAGGAGGAGTTATAGGGAGCGGTTATATGGTACAATAGGAGGAGTTATAGGGAGCAGTTATATGGTGCAATAGGAGGAGTTATAGGTAGCAGTTATATGGTGTAATAGGAGGAGTTATAGGGAGCAGTTATATGGTGCAATAGGAGAAGTTATAGAGAGCAGTTATATGGTGCAATAGGAGGAGTTATAGGGAGCAGTTATATGGTGCAATAGGAGGAGTTATAGGGAGCAGTTAAATGGTACAATAGGAGGAGTTATAGGGAGCAGTTATATGGTGCAATAGGAGGAGTTATAGGGAGCGGTTATATGGTGCAATAGGAGGAGTTATAGGGAGCGGTTATATGGTGCAATAGAAGGAGTTATAGGGAGCAGTTATATGGTGCAAAAAGAGGAGTTATAAGGAGCAGTTATATGGTACAATAGGAGAAGTTATAGAGAGCAGTTATATGGTGCAATAGAAGGAGTTATAGGGAGCAGTTATATGGTGCAAAAAGAGGAGTTATAAGGAGCAGTTATATGGTACAATAGGAGAAGTTATAGAGAGCAGTTATATGGTGCAATAGGAGGAGTTATAGGGAGCAGTTATATGGTGCAATAGGAGGAGTTATAGGGAGCGGTTATATGGTGCAATAGGAGGAGTTATAGGGAGCGGTTATATGGTGCAATAAGAGGAGTTATAGGGAGCAGTTATATGGTGCAATAGGAGGAGTTATAGGGAGCAGTTATATGGTGCAATAGGAGGAGTTATAGGGAGCAGTTATATGGTGCAATAGAAGGAGTTATAGGGAGCAGTTATATGGTGCAATAGGAGGAGTTATAGGGAGCGGTTATATGGTGCAATAGGAGGAGTTATAGGGAGCAGTTATATGGTGCAATAGGAGGAGTTATAGGGAGCAGTTATATGGTGCAATAGAAGGAGTTATAGGGAGCAGTTATATGGTGCAAAAAGAGGAGTTATAAGGAGCAGTTATATGGTGCAAAAAGAGGAGTTATAAGGAGCAGTTAAATGGTGCAATAGAAGGAGTTATAGGGAGCAGTTATATGGTGCAAAAAGAGGAGTTATAAGGAGCAGTTATATGGTACAATAGGAGGAGTTATAGGGAACAGTTATATGGTGCAATAGTAGGAGTTATAGGGAGCTGTTATATGGGGGTATTAAGAGCAGTATGGAGGATCACACATTCAATGCTATAGCATGTCAGTGTTAATATGTATATATAAAGATCTGTGTGGGTTTGCCTGTCAGCAGTATGCAGGGTGACTGGTTTTACAGGTGCAGTCTAGTCGCTGCGCTCTGTTGCACATACAGAGTAGGGAGGCGGTGACCTGACTAATGCAGAATATATCAGCTAAACTTCCTGAGGCACATTCCACGCATCACTGGCCTCATACCTGCTGCTGAATAACAATAATGTTAAGTAAACATAATCAGTAATTGAGAATTCCCTGTTCTGTGATGTAGCGATAACCACAAGCACACTGGTAATAAACATGCTGCACTGTATAATGATACTGAGTATCTATACTCTGATAATGAGCACGCTGCACTCTGTATAATGATGTGAGTATCTATACACTGATAATGATCACACTGCACTCTGTATAATGATGTGAGTATCTATACACTGATAATGAGCACACTGTACTGTATAATGATGTGAGTATCTATACACTGATAATGAGCACACTGTACTGTATAATGATGTGAGTATCTATACACTGATAATGAGCACACTGTACTGTATAATGATGTGAGTATCTATACACTGATAATGAGCACGCTGTACTGTATAATGATGTAAGTATCTATATACTGATAATGAGCATGCTGTACTGTATAATGATGTGAGTATCTATACACTGATAATGATCACACTGCACTCTGTATAATGATGTGAGTATCTATACACTGATAATGAGCACACTGTACTGTATAATGATGTGAGTATCTATACACTGATAATGAGCACACTGCACTGTATAATGATGTGAGTATCTATACACTGATAATGAGCACACTGTACTGTATAATGATGTGAGTATCTATACACTGATAATGAGCACACTGTACTGTATAATGATGTGAGTATCTATACACTGATAATGAGCACACTGCACTGTATAATGATGTGAGTATCTATACACTGATAATGAGCACACTGTACTGTATAATGATGTGAGTATCTATACACTGATAATGAGGGCACACACTGTATAATGATGTATCTATACACTGATAATGAGCACACTGTACTGTATAATGATGTGAGTATCTATACACTGATAATAAGCACACTGTACTGTATAATGATGTGAGTATCTATACACTGATAATGAGCACGCTGTACTGTATAATGATGTGAGTATCTATACACTGATAATGAGCACACTGTACAGTATAATGATGTGAGTATCTATACACTGATAATGAGCACACTGTACAGTATAATGATGTGAGTATCTATACACTGATAATGAGCACGCTGTACTGTATAATGATGTGAGTATCTATACACTGATAATGAGCACACTGTACTGTATAATGATGTGAGTATCTATACACTGATAATGAGCACGCTGCACTGTATAATGATGTGAGCATCTATACACTGATAATAAGCACACTGTACTGTATAATGATGTGAGTATCTATACACTGATAATGAGCACACTGTACTGTATAATGATGTGAGTATCTATACACTGATAATGAGCACGCTGCACTGTATAATGATGTGAGTATTTATACACTGATAATGAGCACACTGTACTGTATAATGATGTGAGTATTTATACACTGATAATGAGCACACTGTACTGTATAATGATGTGAGTATCTATACACTGATAATAAGCACACTGCACTGTATAATGATGTGAGTATCTATACACTGATAATGAGCACACTGCACTGTATAATGATGTGAGTATTTATACACTGATAATGAGCACACTGTACTGTATAATGATGTGAGTATCTATACACTGATAATGAGCACACTGCACTGTATAATGATGTGAGTATCTATACACTGATAATGAGCACACTGCACTGTATAATGATGTGAGTATCTATACACTGATAATGAGCACACTGTACTGTATAATGATGTGAGTATCTATACACTGATAATGAGCACGCTGTACTGTATAATGATGTGAGTATCTATACACTGATAATGAGCACACTGTACTGTATAATGATGTTAGTATCTATACACTGATAATGAGCACACTGCACTGTATAATGATGTGAGTATCTATACACTGATAATGAGCACACTGCACTGTATAATGATGTGAGTATCTATACACTGATAATGAGCACGCTGCACTGTATAATGATGTTAGTATCTATACACTGATAATGAGCACACTGCACTGTATAATGATGTGAGTATCTATACACTGATAATGAGCACGCTGTACTGTATAATGATGCGAGTATCTATACACTGATAATGAGCACGCTGTACTGTATAATGATGTGAGTATCTATACACTGATAATGAGCACACTGTACTGTATAATGATGTGAGTATCTATACACTGATAATGAGCACACTGTACTGTATAATGATGTGAGTATCTATACACTGATAATGAGCATACTGTACTGTATAATGATGTGAGTATCTATACACTGATAATGAGCACACTGTACTGTATAATGATGTGAGTATCTATATACTGATAATGAGCACACTGTACTGTATAATGATGTGAGTATCTATACACTGATAATGAGCACACTGCACTGTATAATGATGTGAGTATCTATACACTGATAATGAGCACACTGTACTGTATAATGATGTGAGTATCTATACACTAATAATGAGCACTCTGTATAATGATGTGAGTATCTATACACTGATAATGAGCACACTGTACTGTATAATGATGTGAGTATCTATACACTGATAATGAGCACTCTGTATAATGATGTGAGTATCTATACACTGATAATGAGCACACTGTACTGTATAATGATGTGAGTATCTATACACTGATAATGAGCACACTGCACTGTATAATGATGTGAGTATCTATACACTGATAATGAGCACACTGTACTGTATAATAATGATGTGAGTATCTATACACTGATAATGAGCACACTACACTGTATAATGATGTGAGTATCTATACACTGATAATGAGCACACTACACTGTATAATGATGTGAGTATCTATACACTGATAATGAGCACACTGTACTGTATAATGATGTGAGTATCTATACACTGATAATGATCACACTGTACTGTATAATAATGATGTGAGTATCTATACACTGATAATAAGCACACTGTACTGTATAATGATGTGAGTATCTATACACTGATAATGAGCACACTGTACTGTATAATAATGATGTGAGTATCTATACACTGATAATGAGCACACTACACTGTATAATGATGTGAGTATCTATACACTGATAATGAGCACACTGTACTGTATAATGATGTGAGTATCTATACACTGATAATGAGCACACTACACTGTATAATGATGTGAGTATCTATACACTGATAATGAGCACACTGTACTGTATAATGATGTGAGTATCTATACACTGATAATGAGCACACTGTACTGTATAATGATGTGAGTATCTATACACTGATAATGAGCACACTGTACTGTATAATGATGTGAGTATCTATACACTGATAATGATCACACTGTACTGTATAATAATGATGTGAGTATCTATACACTGATAATAAGCACACTGTACTGTATAATGATGTGAGTATCTATATACTGATAATGAGCACACTGTACTGTATAATGATGTGAGTATCTATACACTGATAATGAGCACACTGTACTATATAATGATGTGAGTATCTATACACTGATAATAAGCACACTGCACTGTATAATGATGTGAGTATCTATACACTGATAATGAGCACACTGTACTGTATAATGATGTGAGTATCTATATACTGATAATGAGCACACTGTACTGTATAATGATGTGAGTATCTATACACTGATAATGAACACACTGCACTGTATAATGATGTGAGTATCTATACACTGATAATGAGCACAATGTACTGTATAATGATGTGAGTATCTATACACTGATAATGAGCACACTGCACTGTATAATGATGTGAGTATCTATACACTGATAATGAGCATACTGTACTGTATAATGATGTGAGTATCTATACACTGATAATGAGCATACTGTACTGTATAATGATGTGAGTATCTATACACTGATAATGAGCACACTGTACTGTATAATGATGTGAGTATCTATACACTGATAATGAGCATACTGTACTGTATAATGATGTGAGTATCTATACACTGATAATGAGCATACTGTACTGTATAATGATGTGAGTATCTATACACTGATAATGAGCATGCTGTACTGTATAATGATGTGAGTATCTATACACTGATAATGATCACACTGCACTCTGTATAATGATGTGAGTATCTATACACTGATAATGAGCATACTGTACTGTATAATGATGTGAGTATCTATACACTGATAGTGAGCACACTGTACTGTATAATAATGATGTGAGTATCTATACACTGATAATGAGCACACTGTACTGTATAATGATGTGAGTATCTATACACTGATAATGAGCACACTGTACTGTATAGTGATGTGAGTATCTATACACTGATAATGAGCACGCTGTACTGTATAATGATGTGAGTATCTATACACTGATAATGAGCACACTGTACTGTATAATGATGTGAGTATCTATACACTGATAATGAGCACACTGTACTGTATAATGATGTGAGTATCTATACACTGATAATGAGCACGCTGTACTGTATAATGATGTGAGTATCTATACACTGATAATGAGCACACTGTACTGTATAATGATGCGAGTATCTATACACTGATAATGAGCACGCTGTACTGTATAATGATGTGAGTATCTATACACTGATAATGAGCACACTGTACTGTATAATGATGTGAGTATCTATACACTGATAATGAGCACACTGTACTGTATAATGATGTGAGTATCTATACACTGATAATGAGCACACTGTACTGTATAATGATGTGAGTATGTATATACTGATAATGAGCACACTGTACTGTATAATGATGTGAGTATCTATACACTGATAATGAGCACACTGTATTGTATAATGATGTGAGTAGTGATGTTGCGAACCTAAAAATTTGCGTTCGCGAATGGCGGACACGAAATTCCGCAAATGTTTGCGAACCGGGCGAACCGCCATAGACTTCAATAGGCAGGCGAATTTTAAAACCCACAGGGACTCTTTCTGGCCACAATAGTGATGGAAAAGTTGTTTCAAGGGTACTAACACCTGGACTGTGGCATGCCGGAGGGGGATCCATGGCAAAACTCCCATGGAAAATTACATAGTTGATGCAGAGTCTGGTTTTAATCCATAAAGGGCATAAATCACCTAGCATTCCTAAATTGTTTGGAATAACGTGCTTTAAAACATCAGGTATGATGTTGTATCGATCAGGTAGTGTAAGGGTTACGCCCGCTTCACAGTGACAGACCAAACTCCCCGTTTAAAGGGACATTCTACACCAGAATTTTTATTGTTTTAAAAGATAGATAATCCCTTTATTACCCATTTCCCAGTTTTTCATAACTAACACATTTATAATAATATACTTTTAACCTCTGTGATTATCTTGTATCTAAGCCTCAGCAAACTGCCCCTTTTTTCAGTTCTTTTGACAGACTTGCAGTCTAGCCAATCAGTGCCTGCTCCCAGATAACTTCTCGTGCACGAGCACAGTTATCTATATGAAATACGTGAACTAACACCCTCTAGTGGTGAAAAACTGTTAAAATGAAATCTGAAAGAGGTGGGCTTCAAGGTCTAAGAAATTAGCATATGAACCTCCTAGGTTAAGCTTTCAACTAAGAATACCAAGAGAACAAAGCAAAATTGGTGATAAAAGTAAATTGGAAAATTGTTTAAAATTACATGCTCTATCTGAATCATGAAAGTTTATTTTGGCCTAGACTGTCCCTTTAACGCACCGCAAACAGTCCATTTGCACAACCCTAAACTCCCCATTTGCACAAGGTTGGATACCAAGTTAGCCATGTCCCGTTCCTTGTCCTCAATGATGTCATTGAAGGTCTCTTCCTCCACCCAGCCACGTACAACACCAAGGGTCCCCGAAAGGTGACAACAAGCACCCTGGGACACCTGCTGTGTTTGGTCTTCCACCTCCTCAAAGCCACCTTCCTCCTCTGACTCCTCTTCTTTAGACTCCTCTCTCTGCGTTGCCTCTCTCTGCATTATTATAAGGTGTGTTAAGTAGTACTATTCCTATCAGTGTAATCCCTGTTAGGCCCCCTATCAGGGGACGTGTATATGGCATGGATTTTAGGAACCGGGAGATGTAAAAAGATGCTTGGTCGGTCCTCCTACTTCAAATTTGGGGCACTGCGCGTGCAATCTACTGTGCCACCAGATATGAGTGGTGTCTTAAGTAGTACTATTCTGATCAGTTTAATCCCTGTTACGTCCCCTATCAGGGGACGTGTATATGGCATGGATTTTAGGAACCGGGAGATGGAAAAAGATGCTTGGTCGGTCCTCCTACTTCAAATTTGGGGCACTGCGCATGCAATCTACTGTGCTACCAGATATGAGTGGTGTGGTTTTTGAAGCCACAGTGCTGCACCAGAGGCCAGAAAAATTTGGCATGTACTCATGCCTGAAAAATTAGGTATTGTTGCAGCCGCTGCTGTAGCAGCAGCCAGAAAAATTGATGTTTGTTTCCCAGGCAGAAAGTGCCCTAAAACATTGCGGCTTGAACCGTAGTTGGTGGCGGATAAGTCACTCAAGTCATCCGGCATTCGAAGATAAAATACAGCAGCGTGTGGACCATTTTTAGCCCAAGGCAGCTCATCTCATCAGGCCTTTTTTACTCGAATGCATCGCCCAATGTCAGTCCCTTCGGGATCCATCCCTCATTCATCTTAATAAAGGTGAGGTAATCTAGACTTTTTTTACCTAGGCGACTTCTCTTCTCAGTGACAATACCTCCTGCTGCACTGAAGGTCCTTTCTGACAGGACACTTGAAGCGGGGCAGGCCAGAAGTTCTATCGCAAATTGGGATAGCTCAGGCCACAGGTCAAGCCTGCACACCCAGTAGTCAAGGGGTTCATCGCTCCTCAGAGTGTCGAGATCTGCAGTTAAGGCGAGGTAGTCTGCTACCTTATCGGTCTAGTTGTTCTCTGAGGGTGGACACCGAAGGGCTGTGGCGATGCATAGGACTTAAAAAGCTCTGCATGTCCTCCATCAACAACACATCTGTAAAGCATCCTGTCCTTGCCGGCGTGGTCGTGGGAGTCGGAGGATTACTTTCACCTCTTTCCCTGTTAGATTCCCATTGTGCTGTGACATCACCCTTATACGCTGTGTAAAGCATACTTTTTAATTTATTTTGGAACTGCTGCATCCTTTCCGACTTGCGGTAATTCGGTAACATTTCAGGCACTTTATGCTTATACCGGGGGTCTAGTAGCGTGGACACCCAGTACAGGTCATTCTCCTTCAGCTTTTTTATACGAGGGTCCCTCAACAGGCACGACAGCATGAAAGACCCCATTTGAACAAGGTTGGATGCCGAGCTACTCATGTCCCGTTCTTCGTCCTCAGTGATCTCACTGAAGGTATCTTCTTCCCCCCATCCACGTACAACACCACGGGTACCAGATAGGTGACAACGAGCACCCTGGGATGCCTGTTGTGGTTGGTCTTCCTCCTCCTCCTCCTCCAAGCCACATTCCTCCTCTGACTCCTCTTCCTCACAATCCTCTTCCAGCGTTGCTGCAGGTTCAGCAAGCGATGCTGATAAGGCTGTTTCTGGTGATGATGGTGACCACAACTCTTCCTCTTCACGCTCATATACGACCTGATCCAGCACTCTTCGCAGGGCACGCTCCAGGAAGAAAACAAATGGTATGATGTCGCTGATGGTGCCTTCGGTGCGACTGACTAGGTTTGTCACCTCCTCAAAAGGACGCATGAGCCTACAGGCATTGCGCATGAGCGTCCAGTAACGTAGCAAAAAAATTCCCAGCTCCCTAGAGGCTGTCCTAGCACCCCGGTCATACAAATACTCATTAACGGCTTTTTCTTGTTGGAGCAGGCAGTCGAACATTAGGAGCGTTGAATTCCAACATGTCGGGCTGTCGCAAATCAAGCGCCTCACTGGCATGTTGTTTCGCCGCTGGATATCTGAAAAGTGCGCCATGGCCGTGTAGGAACGCCTGAAATGGCCACACACCTTCCTGGCCTGCTTCAGGAAGTCCTGTAAGCCTGGGTACTTATGCACAAAGCGTTGTACGATCAGATTACACACATGTGCCATGCACGGCACATGTGTCAACTTGCCCAATTTCAATGCCGCCACCAAATTACTTCCGTTGTCAGAAACCACTTTGCCAATCTCCAGTTGGTGCAGAGTTAGCCACTGATCCATTTGTGCGTTCAGGGCGGACAGGTGTGCTTGTCCGGTGTGACTCTGCTTTCAGGCAAGTCAACCCCAAGACAGCGTGACACTGCCGTATCCGGGATGTGGAATAGTACCTGTGGATCTGGGGGGGGTGCCGTTGATGTGGAGCAAGATGCAGCAGCAGAACAGGACTCAGCCGAGGAGGTTATGGAAGAGGATGGAGTAGGAGGAGTAGAGGAGGTGGCAGCAGGTCTGCCTGCAAGTCGTGGCAGTGTCACCAACTCTGCAGAGCCACGCAATCCATGGTTGTCAGCTGTCAGCAGGTTTACCCAATGCACAGTGTAGGTGATATACCTGCCCTGACCATGCTTTGCAGACCAGCTATCAGTGGTCAGATGGACCCTTGCCCCAACACTGTGTGCCTGACATGCCATTACTTCCTTTCGCACAATCGAGTACAGGTTGGGGATTGCCTTTTGTGCAAAGAAATTTCGACCGGGTACCTTCCACTGCGGTGTCCCAATAGCTACAAATTTTTGGAACGCCTCAGACTCCACCAGCTTGTATGGTAAAAGCTGGCGGGCTAAGAGTTCAGACAAGCCAGCTGTCAGACGCCGGACAAGGGGGTGACTTTGTGACATTGGCTTCTTACGCTCAAACATGTCCTTGACAGACACCTGACTGTGGGCAGATGAGCAGGAAATGCTCCGGAAGAGAGATGGAGTGGCAGATGGTTGAGAGGGGGCAAGGAGGACAGCAGTGGTTGACGTGGCTGAAGATGCTGGACCAGGAGGAGGATGGCAGCTTTGAGTTTGTGTGCTGCTTGTACTCATGTGTTGATCCCATAGGCGTTTGTGATGTGCGATCATGTGCCTTCGCAAAGCAGTTGTACCTAGGTGGGTGTTGGACTTCCCACGACTCAGTTTCTTTTGGCACAGGTTGCAAATGGCATCACTGTTGTCAGAGGCAGACACACAAAAAGAATGCCACACTGCTGAGCTCTGCGATGACGACATTCTGGTGGTGGCAACAGCATGCGTTGATTAGCGTGCTGTCTGGCTGACCCTGGGTGCCGATGCATGCTGTCTGACTGTGCCACTAGCTCCTTGCGACAACCTCCCCCAGCTTCCAACTCGTCTCCTCCTCCTCCTCTCTGTCTCCCCATCTGAACTTTCCCCCTGTTCTTCTTCTCTTCTAGCGGGCACTCACGGGACATCCACGGATGCAACGTCATCATCAACCGCTTCACTTGTATCTGACAAATCAACAAAGGAAGCAGCAGCGGGTACAACATCATCATCATCACACCGTACGTCCATGTCTGTAATGCTGCCTGACTGAGACATATCACTGTTATCTACATCCTCTGTCAATGATGGTTGCGCATCACTCATTTCTTCCAAATGATGTGTAAATAAATCCTCTGACAGATCAAGTGAAGCGGCTGTGGTGCTAGTGTTGGTGGTGGCAGCAGGCGGGCGAGTGGTAACTTGAGAGGTGCCCATAGATAAGCTGGAGGAGGATGGTGCGTCAAGGTTCGGAGCGGAAGCTATAGAAGATTGGGTGTCCTGTGTTAAAAAGTCAACTATGTCCTCAGAACTTTTCGAGTTAATGGTACGTGGCCTCTGAACACTGGGCATTATTCTAGGGCCAAAGGGAATCACAGCACCACGACCACGACGGCACCTGCGGGTGGCCTGCCTCTGCCTGTCATTTTTTTTAAATTTACACTTACACTACTATTAAACAAGGTATGAGTGGTGGCACTGGGCAAGTGGGCACAGTATACGCTGTGAGCCTGACACAAAAAAGCAGACTGATGTTTCACAGTCCAAATTTTTATTGTTTGTTTTAAATGTACACTTACACTACTATTAAACAAGATATGAATGGTGGAACTGGGCAAGTGGGCACAGTATGCGCTGTGAGCCTGACACAAAAAAGCAAACTGATGTTTCACAGTCCAAAAAGTTTAATTTTTTTTAAATTTACACTTACACTACTATTAAACAAGATATGAGGGGTGGCACTGGGGAAGTGGGCACAGTATACGCTGTGAGCCTGGCACACATGCTGGCAGGCAGGCAAATGCAATTAGATTACACTAGCAGACTGATGTTTCACAGTCAAAAACATTTTTTTTTTTTAAATTTACACTACTGTTACAACAGATATGAGTGGTGGCACTGGGCAAGTGGGCACAGTATACGCTGTGAGTCTGGCACACATGCTGGCAGGCAGGCAAATGCAATTAGATTACACTAGCAGACTGATGTTTCACAGTCAAAAACATTTTTTTTTTAAATTTACACTACTGTTACAACAGATATGAGTGGTGGCACTGGGCAAGTGGGCACAGTATACGCTGTGAGTCTGGCACACATGCTGGCAGGCAGGCAAATGCAATTAGATTACACTAGCAGACTGATGTTTCACAGTCAAAAACATTTTTTTTTTAAATTTACACTACTGTTACAACAGATATGAGTGGTGGCACTGGGCAAGTGGGCACAGTATACGCTGTGAGCCTGGCACACACGCTGGCAGGCAGGCAACTGCAATTAGATTACACAAGCAGACTGATGTTTCACAGTCAAAAAAGGTTTTTTTTTTTTTTTATTTACACTACTGTTACACCAGATATGAGTGGTGGCACTGGGCAAGTGGGCCTGGCACACACACTGGCAGGCAGGCAACTGCAATTAGATTACACTAGCAGACTGATGATTCACAGTCAAAAAAGTTATTTTTTTTTAAATTTACACTACTGTTACAACAGATATGCGTGGTGGCACTGGGCAAGTAGGCCTGGCACAAACGCTGGCAGGCAGGCAACTGCAATTAGATTACACAAGCAGACTGATGTTTCACAGTCAAAAAAGTTTTTTTTTTTTTAAATTTACACTACTGTTACACCAGATATGAGTGGTGGCACTGGGCAAGTGGGCACAGTATACATTGTGAGCCTGGCACACACGCTGGCAGGCAGGCAACTGCAATTAGATTACAATAGCAGACTGATGTTTCACAGTCAAAAAAGTTTTTTTTTTTAAATTTACACTACTGTTACAACAGATATGAGTGGTGGCACTGGGCAAGTGGGCACAGTATACGCTGTGAGCCTGGCACACACGCTGGCAGGCAGGCAACTGCAATTAGATTACACAAGCAGACTGATGTTTCACAGTAAAAAAAGTTAGTTTTTTTTTAAATTTACACTACTGTTACACCAGATATGAGTGGTGGCACTGGGCAAGTGGGCACAGTATACATTGTGAGCCTGGCATACACGCTGGCAGGCAGGCAACTGCAATTAGATTACAATAGCAGACTGATGTGTCACAGTCAAAAAAGTTTTTTTTTTTAAATTTACACTACTGTTACAACAGATATGAGTGGTGGCACTGGGCAAGTGGGCCTGGCACACACGCTGGCAGGCAGGCAATTGCAATTAGATTACACAAGCAGACTGATGTTTCACAGCCATACATTTTTTTAATTTAAATTTACACTACTGTTACAACAGATATGTGTGGTGGCACTGGGCAAGTGGCCTCGCACACACGCTGGCAGGCAACTGCAATTAGATTACACTAGCAGACTGATGTAACAGTAGTGTAAATTTTTTTAAAAAAAACTTTTTTGACTGTGAAACATCAGTCTGCTAGTGTAATCTAATTGCAGTTGCCTGCCTGGCAGCGTGTGTGCCAGGCCCACTTGCCCAGTGCCAATATTCATATCTGTTGTAACAGTAGTGTAAATTTAAAAAAAAAACGTTTTTGACTGTGAAACAACAGATATGAATATTGGCACTGGGCAAGTGGGCCTGGCACACACGCTGCCAGGCAGGCAACTGCAATTAGATTAAACTAGCAGACTGATGTTTCACAGTCAAAAACGTTTTTTTTTTTTAAATTTACACTACTGTTACAACAGATATGAGTGGTGGCACTGGCAAGTGGGCCTGAAACACACGCTGGCAGGCAGGCAACTGCAATTAGATTACACAAGCAGACTGATGTTTCACAGTCAAAAGTTTTTTTTTTTAAATTTACACTACTGTTACAACAGATATGAGTGGTGGCACTGGGCAAGTGGGCACAGTATACATTGTGAGCCTGGCACACACGCTGGCAGGCAGGCAAGTGCAATTAGATTACACTAGCAGACTGATGTTTCACAGTCAAAGTTATTTTTTTTTTAAATTTACACTACTGTTACAACAGATATGAGTGGTGGCACTGGGCAAGTGGGTACAGTATATGCTGTGAGCTTGGAACACACGCTGGCAGGCAGGCAGGCAACTGCAATTAGATTACACTAGCAGACTGATGTTACACAGTCATACATTTTTTTAATTTAAATTTACACTACTGTTACAACAGATATGTGTGGTGGCACTGGGCAAGTGGCCTCACACACACGCTGGCAGGCAACTGCAATTAGATTACACTAGCAGACTGATGTTTCACAGTCAAAAACGTTTTTTTTTTAAATTTACACTACTGTTACAACAGATATGAATATTGGCACTGGGCAAGTGGGCCTGGCACACACGCTGCCAGGCAGGCAACTGCAATTAGATTAAACTAGCAGACTGATGTTTCACAGTCAAAAACGTTTTTTTTTTTTAAATTTACACTACTGTTACAACAGATATGAGTGGTGGCACTGGCAAGTGGGCCTGAAACACACGCTGGCAGGCAGGCAACTGCAATTAGATTACACAAGCAGACTGATGTTTCACAGTCAAAAAAGTTATTTTTTTTTAAATTTACACTACTGTTAAACCAGATATGAGTGGTGGCACTGGGCAAGTGGGCACAGTATACGCTGTGAGCCTGGCACACACACTGGCAGGCAGGCAACTGCAATTAGATTACACAAGCAGACTGATGTTTCACAGTCAAAAAAGTTTTTTTTTTTTTAAATTGACATTACTGTTACACCAGATATGAGTGGTGGCACTGGGCAAGTGGGCACAATATATGCTGTGAGCCTGGCACACACGCTGGCAGGCAGGCAGGCAACTGCAATTATATTACACTAGCAGACTGATGTTTCACAGTCAAAAAAGTTTTTTTTTTTTTTAAATTTACACTACTGTTACAACAGATATGAGTGGTGGCACTGGGCAAGTGGGTACAGTATATGCTGTGAGCTTGGAACACACGCTGGCAGGCAACTGCAATTAGATTACACTAGCAGACTGATGTTACACAGTCAAAAAAATTTTTTTAAAAAATTTACACTACTGTTACAACAGATATGAGTGGTGGCACTGGGCAAGGGGGCACAGTATACGCTGTGAGCCTGGCACACACGCTGGCAGGCAGGCAACTGCAATTAGATTACACTAGCAGACTGATGTTTCACAGTCAAAAAAGTTTTTTTTTTTAAATTTACACTACTGTTACAACAGATTTGAGTGGTGGCACTGAGCAAGTGGGCACAGTATACGCTGTGAGCCTGACACACAAGCTGGCAGGCAGGCAACTGCAATTAGATTACACAGGGAAAAAAAAAGATATTCTAGCCCTAAAAAGGGCTTTTTGGGGTGCTGTCCTTACAGCAGAGATCAGATGAGTCCTTCAGGACTGTAGTGGACACTGAATATACTAGCCTAGCTATCAATTTCCCTATAAAATCAGCAGCAGCTACACTGTCCCTCCTCTCACTAAGAAAGCAGCTTCCGAATGAATCTAAAATGGCTGCTGTCCAGGAGCTGGGAGGGTCTGGGAGGGAGGGTCTGCTGCTGATTGGCTGGAATGTGTCTGCAGACTGTGAGATACAGGGTCAAAGTTTACTCAATAATGACGAATAAAGGGCGGATCGAACATCGCATGTGTTCGCCCGCCGTTGCGAACGCGAACAAGGTATGTTCACCTGGAACTATTCGCCGGCAAACAATTCGAGACATCACTAGATGTGAGTATCTATACACTGATAATGAGCACACTGCACTGTATAATGATATGAGTATCTATACACTGATAATGAGCACACTGTACTGTATAATGATGTGAATATCTATACACTGATAATGAGCACGCTGCACTGTATAATGATGTGAGTATCTATACACTGATAATGAGCACACTCAGCCTTTGGAGGCTATGGAAGTGTGCTTCTGTGAGTAAAATGCTTCCTAGCAATTTGCTGACAATTTGTAATACAAGCGCAAATTAGGTATTACTCTGTGGAGCGCGAATATCGCTTTTCCTAAAGTGATATTTAGCGCTCCACTTGTAAAGGTTTGCACACACAATAAACAAGCTGGAGAAGGAACAAAGAGAACAGCAGAATCAGGAACAAGCAAGGGATCAGGAACCAGAAGGGAGGTCAGCTAAGCCAGGTAATACACAGGAACTGGAACACAGGAAGTCACAAAGAAGTCTGAGCAAATGCATGGGCAAAAGCATACTGAACAGAGGCCCTTTAACTAATATGACATCATAATTCTGGGACTGCAACCTGTCTCACACTGATGATGTTCACCAGTTTGACCATAAGAGGGCTCCTAGGTGAGTGACCAGCATTCTCTGCAGCAGATTCAGTGAGAGAGGTGAGTAAAATGGCAGCCAGCAGCAAATAGCAAACAAAGTAGGGTGAAACCCTGACAGTACCCTTCCCTTAATGACCCCTCTCCCATGGGAGGACAAAAGGCTTATTGGGGAAACGGGCATGGAAGGCACAGAGGAGGGCAGGAGCATGAACATCGGAGAAGGGAATCCATGAACGCACCTCCGGACCATAACCCCTCCAGTGAACCGAATACTGTACGCGACCCCTGGACATACGAGAGTCAATAATGCTGATTACCTCATATTCTTCATGGTTGTCAACAGAAATAGGACGGGGACAAGGCAACACAGTGGTAAACTGATTACAAACCAATAGTTTCAAGAGGGAGACGTGAAAAACATTGGAGATGCGCATTGCAGGAAGAAGGTCAAGAGCGTAGGCAACAGGATTGACTCGTCAGAGTATTTGAAAAGGACAAACATAACAGGGAGCCAGTTTATTGGAAGGCACACGAAGGTTCAAGTTGCAGAAGGACAGCCAATCTCTCTCCACAAACCTGGTAGGAAGGCGTGGGCAGACGCCTATGATCAGCCTGGAATTTTTGGCACTGCATAGACCAATGAAGGCAATCCTGAATCTGCACCCATGTGGAACGGAGTTGCGGGAGTTGCTCCTCCAAAGCCGGAATACCCTGAGACATGAATGAATCAGGCAACAAGGATGGTTGAAACCCATAATTCGTCATGAACAGGGATAACTGGGAGGAAGCATTAATAGCAAAATTATGAACAAACTCTGCCCAAGGTAACAGTCCAGACCAATTATTGTGGTGATCTGAGATATAGCAATGGAGTAACTGTTCCAGAGCTTGATTAGACCGTTCCGCAGCCCCATTGGATTGAGGGTAATATGCAGAGGAGAAGGAAAGCTGGATCCCCATTTGAGCACAAAAGGAGCGCTAAAATCTGGAGACAAGCTGACTACCCTGGTCGGAGACTATCTCCTTGGGAACCCATGTAAATGGAAGACCTCCCTGGCAAAAATTGAAGCAAGCTCCTGAACAGTAGGCAGCTTCTTCAAGGGAATGCATTGTGGCATTTTAGACAAATGGTCAACTACCATTAGGATAACAGTATTGCCATTGGAAATAGGGAGCTTGATAATGATGTCTATGGAAAGATGTGTCCAAGGACACTCACCATTAGCAATAGGTTGGAGAAGACCCACAGGAAGAAGTTGAGGAGTCTTATTCTGTGCACAGACTGAGCAGGAAGCAACATATGCAGCAACATCAGAATGAAGACCTGGCCAGCAGAATTGTCGAGTGACAGACCAAATCATTTGGTTCTTTCCCGAGTGACCTGAGACTTTAAGATAGTGGTAAGTGTGCAATAGTTTAGTTCAAAGATTCTCAGGTACAAAACACTTACCACTAGGCTTCTCAGGAGGTGCATTGGTTTGTGCAGCCAGGATCTCCTCCCCCAAGGGAGAAATCAAATTAGTATGTATAGTGGTCAAAATATGGCCAGGCGGTATAACTGGAGTAGGTACAGACAACTCCTTGGACAGAGGCGAAAATTGTCAAAAGAGGGCATCAGCCCTAATATTCTTACTACCAGGCAGGTAGGAGACCACATAATTTAACCGAGACAAAAATAGTGCCCATCTGGCCTGTCGGGGCGACAAACGTTTTGCTTCGGATAGATACATCAAATTCTTGTCATCAGTAAGTATGAGCACTGGTATGCTAGTACCCTCGAGAAGGTTCCTCCATTCCTTGAGTGCCAAAATTATGGCTAGCAATTCCCTGTCGCAATTTCGTAATTGCACTCCGCTGGGGGCAATATCTTAGAGAAGAAACTGCATGGATGCAAGGAGCCATCAGGCATAGGATGTTGAGACAAGAGGGCACCTACTCCAGTCTCAGACGCATCGACCTCAAGAATGAAAGGCAGGGTTAGGATGAGCCAGAACTGGAGCAGCAGCAAAGGTAGACTTAAGACTCTCAAAGGCCTTAATGGCAGTAGGTGACCAATGGAGTGGATCATTCTCTTTACGGGTCATGTCTGTGATATGTTTGACCAAGGAAGAAAAGTTTTTAATATACTTTCTATAGTAATTGGCAAAGCCCAAAAAATGTTGAATAGCCCGTAGCCAATTGGGCCAGGCCACTGCAGAACTGCAGACAACTTGTCAGGATCCATAGAGAACCCTGCAATGGAGATTAAATAACCTGGGAATGTTATTTGAGTCTGATGAAACTCACATTTCTCGAGTTTACAAAACAGGCCGTTCTCACGTAGTCTCTGAAGTACCCGTGTGACATCAAAACAATGAGTGTCAAGTGTTGGTGCGGATGTCGTCCAAGTACACCACAACACACTGTTGCAACATATCTTGTAGGACATCATAAATAAATTCCTGGGAAACAGCAGGAGCATTACATAGGCCAAAGGGTATTACAAGACATTCATAATGCCCGCTCCTTTTTCATCAAGAAGAAGAAGCCAGCCGCTACAGGAGAGCAGGATTTGCGGATGATCCCCTCGCGACAGAGCATTGGCAACATAATCCTCCATAGCACATTTCTCCACAACAGACAGAGAGTAAACCCGGCCAGGAATCGCTCTGGATTGCAGGTCTATGGCACAATCGTAAGACCGGTGAGGAGGCAACATACTGGCACGCATCTTGTCAAAAATGTCTAGGAACTTTCGGTACTCCTCTGGCAATTGAGATACCAAAGAAGTGCACCAGATTTTTTCTGGTTTCCAAAGACAAGTGGAAATACATTGCGGAGATCATGACAAGATTTCAGACCTACGCCAGTCGAGACTGGGATTGTGCTTTTGGAGCCAGCGATAACCCAGAACAAGCGGAAAATGCAGAGAGTTTATCACCTGGAACTGGAGGGTTTCAAAATGAACAGCCCCAACAGCCATGGATAATGGAGCGGTTTTGTGATTAACAAGTGCGGGCTGAAGAGGCCTGCCATCAATGGCCTCAATAGCAAGCGGAATGGACTGAGGCAATACAGGAATGGAGTGCATTGATACAAAAGCACTGTCAATGAAATAGCCAGCAGCACTGGAGTCAACAAGAACCTGGGTGACTATGGAGGAGTCCACCCAGGAAAGGATAACCGTGACCAAAGGTTTATCCTTTAGCGGTTCCGGGGATGAGGATAAACCACCCAAGGTCTGCCACTGACTTGACCGTAGGTGCGGGCATTTCCTGACCGTGTAGGAAAAGACTTCAAAAAGTGGCCCTGTAACCCTCAATAGAGGCAGAACCCCTCCCTCCTCCTAAAGGCCCTCTCTGCCACTGAGAGACATGTGAATCTCAACTGCATCGGCTCAGCAGTACCTGGTGACTCGGGAACAGTAGGCATGAGAGGAGGAGGAGACATGGGTGGGATCAAAAATGTAGGAGAAAACTGGACAGGAGGCTTCTGCAAGCGCTCCTTAAAAGAGGGCCTCTCACTGAGTCTGATTATGATTAAAAAAGACACAAAAGCCTTGAAATCCTCTGGTAAATCTCTGACAGCATTTTCGTCTTTAATTTCCTCAGAGAGCCCATGAAAGAATGCGGCAACAAGGGCTTCATTGTTACAACCTACCTCCGCGACAAGTGTATGGAACTCAATGGCATACTGAGCAACTGATCTCGCACCTTGCTAAATGGACACAAGTCATTTGGCAGCAGAGGAGGAGTTACCTGGAACATCAAATACCCTTCAAAAGGAGACCACACATTCAGGGTAATTAGAAATCACTGGTTTATTAGTCTCCCACAAGGGATTAGCCCAAGCAAGAGCCGTGTCAGAGAGTAAAGAGATGAAAAATCCCACCTTAGCTCTGTCAGAGGGAAACGCCAGAGGTAACATCTCAAAGTAAATGCCCACATAGTTCAAAATCCCTCTGCACTGATTAGGATCGCCTCCATATCGCTGAGGTAGAGGTGCAGAACCGGACATGCTCCTGGTAGGACTAGGTGCAGCGGCGGAAGCAGGAGAAGCCATAGCTTGTGGGACACTCTGATCCAAATGTGCAGTGTGAATAAGAAGGGTTTGCAGGACTAGTGCAAATTGATCCAAGTGGCGATCCTGTTCATCTATCCTGGAAATGATGGTAGGTAAAGGTGGATTATTAGCACCGTTAGGATTCATGGCCCTTGCGTAATGTCAGGGTACTAGGAATCAGACTCAGACGTGAAATGCAAAAATAATCACACCTGTATTAATAATAACAAAAAATAATGAGTCCAAAAGCAAAACGACAAGCCAGGAGTCAAAACCAGAGCTGGTAGTCAGACAAGCCGGGTCAGGAGCCAAAGCGAGTATTCATACGAGCCAGAGTCAGGAACAAAGAGAACAGCAGAATCAGGAACCATTTTATTATTATTATTATTATTATTATTATTATTATTATTATTATTATTATTATACTTTATTAATGAAGCGCCAACATATTCTGCAGCGCTGTCCATGGATACAATTCATTTAAAAAAACAATACAAGACTTGTAAGAGACAGGACAAAATTTACAAACACATACAGGAGGGATTGAGGGCCATATTCCCATGGGAACTTACAATCTAGAAGGGTAGGAGGTTGAGAAACAGGAGGTGAGGACTGCAAGATTTTGAAAGATGTTAATACAGAGTTAGATAAGGGAAATGTTAGGTAAGTGAAGTTAATTTATTATTGAGTTGGGTGGTAGGCTTCCCTGAACAGAAAAGTCTTCAGGGAGCATTTAAAGGAAGAAAGATTAGGGCAAAGCCTGACAGCACGAGGGAGAGTGTTCCAGAGGGTAGGTGCTGCACGACAGAAGTCCTGCAGTCTAGCATGAGAGGAGGTGATAGTCGCAGAAGCAAGGAGCAGGTCATTGTTGGATCTTAGTGGGCGGGCTGGAGTATACTTGTGTATTAAGAGGATAGGTAGAGGGGAGCGGTGTTGGTGAGAGCTTTGTATGTAAGGGTGAGAATTTTGAATTTAATTCTGCTGTGAATGGGGAGCCAATGAAGGGACTCGCAGAGAGGTGCAGCAGATACAGATCGACGGGAAAGGTGGATCAGCCTGGCAGAGGCATTTAGGATGGATTGAAGAGGGGGGAGAGGTGGGAAACAGGGAGGGCAGCGAGTAGGTTATTGCAGTAGTCAAGTCGGGAGATAACAAGGGAGTGGATTATTTGCTTTGTGGTGTCAGCGCTTAGAAAAGGGCGAATTTTGGAAATATTGCGTAGATGGTTGCGACAGGATGTAGAAAGCGATTGGATATGGGGGACAAAGGATATATTTGAGTCAAGTGTGACTCCGAGGCAGCGGACTTGGGGCGATGGGGAAATGGTGATGCCGTCAACAGGGATAGAAAAGTCAGAAGTCAGTGTAGAGCTTGAGGGGGGGGGATAAGAAGGAGCTCAGTCTTGGATATGTTAATCTTTAGGTGGTGAGAGGCCATCCAGGAAGAAATACCAGATAAGCAGTCGCTGACATGAGAAAGGACAGAAGGAGAGAGAGCAGGGGTGGAGAGGTAGATCTGGGTGTCATCAGCATAGAGGTGATATTTGAAGCCGTAACTGTTGATAGGTTTACCCAGCTAAGAAGTATAGATGGAGAAGAGTAGAGGACCAAGAACAGATCCTTGAGGTACTCCAACAGACAGAGGCATAGGAGAGGAGGAGTCGCCAGCAAATGACACAGAAAAAGACCTGTGGGAAACATAGGAGGGAATCCAGGAAAGAGCAGTGTCACAGAGGCCAAAAGAGCTAAGGGTCTGTAGGAGAAGGGGGTGGTCAACTGTGTCAAAGGCAGCTGAGAGGTCGAGTAAGATGAGTATAGAGTAGTGGCCAATATTTTTTGCAGAGAGAAGATCATTTGTAACCTTGGTAAGGGCAGTCTCAGTTGAGTGTTTTGGGCGGAATCCGGATTGCAGTGGGTCAAGCAAGGAGTTGGCGGACAGGAAGTGGGTTAGGCGATTGTAAACTAGTTTTTCAAGGAGTTTTTATGTTAGTGGAAGCTCCTTAAAAGAGGGCCTCTCACTGAGTCTGATGTCAATTATGATTAAAAAAGACACAAAAGCCTTCAAATCCTCTGGTAAATCTCTGACAGCATTTTCATCTTTAATTTCATCAGAGAGCCCATGAAAGAATGCGGCAACAAGGGCTTAATTGTTCCAACCTACCTCTGCGACAAGTGTATAGAACTCAATTGCATACTGAGCAACTGATCTTGCACCTTGCTAAATGGATACAAGTCATTTGGCAGCAGAGGAGGAGTTACCCGTAACATCAAATACCCTTCAAAAGGAGGCCACACATTCAGGGTAATTAGAAATCACAGGTTTATTAGTCTCCCACAAGGGATTAGCCCAAGCAAGAGCCATGTCAGAGAGTAAAGAGATGAAAAATCCCACCTTAGCTCTGTCAGAGGGAAACGCCAGAGGTAAGATCTCAAAGTAAATGCCCACATAGTTAAAAAACCCTCTGTACTGATTAGGATCGCCTCCATATCGCTGAAGTAGAGGTGCAGAACCGGACATGCTCCTGGTAGGACTAGGTGCAGCGGCGGAAGCAGGAGAAGCCATAGCTTGTGGGACACTCTGATCAATAAGGAACGTCAGCCAAGCCAGGTAATACACAGGAACTGGAACACAGGAACTCACAAAGAAGTCTGAGCAAACGCAAGAGCAAAAGCATACTGAACAGAAGCCCTTTAAATAATAAGTGATGACATCATAATTCTGGGACTGCAACCTGTCTCACACTGATGATGTTCCGCCATAAAAGGGCACCTAGGTGAGTGAGCAGCGTTACACATTCTGCAGCAGATTCAGTGAGAGAGGTGAGTAAAATAACAGCCAGCAGCAAATAGCAAACAAAGCAGGGTGAAACCCTGACATCATATCAGTTATTAAGTGCTGCATTACAAATGGTCTGTGCACACACAATAAATGTTTAGATATGCACAGTATATATCAGTAATTAAATGCAACATTACAAAAGGTCTGCACACACAATAAAGGCAAAAAGCGATATTAGCACTCTATAGAGTAATACCAGCGCATGATAATGAGTACTTAAAAAGGTGAGAGAAGTGCTTGGAAATCGGAGAGACACGGAAACCGATGGTATGAAATGCTGCTACCCAGTGACTATATATCCACCCTTTAGTCATGCAAAGTGTTTGCACTATATGTTGAATTACTTTTAACTTCAGTGTGGTTTGGTAGGTGCTGCAGTACTATCTTTTGAACGTATACCTTTTGTAATGCAGCTCTTAATTACTGATATATACTATGCATATATCACCATTTATTGTGTCGCAGCCTTTTGTTATGCAGCTCTTAATTACTGATATATACTGTGCATATATAAACATTTATTGTGTGTGCAGACCTTTTGTAATGCAGCACTTAATTACTGATATATACTGTGCATATATAAACATTTGTGTGAACAAACCTTATGTAATGCAGTACATTATTACTGATATATACTGTGCATATATAAACATTTATTGTGTGTGCAGACCTTTTGTAATACAGAACTTAATTTCTGATATATACTGTGCATATATAAACATTTATTATGTATACAGACCTTTTGTAATACAGAACTTAATTACTGATATACAATTCCTTGCAAAAGTATTCACACACCTTGGCATTTTTCGTATTTTGTTGACTCACAACCTGGAATTAACATGGATTGTTTGAGGATTTGCATCATTTAATTTACAGAACATGCCCACAACTTTGACGATGTTTTTTGTTGTTGTTTTTTTTATTGTGAAGCAAACAACAAATAGGACAAAATAACAGAAAAAGTCAATGTGCATAACTATTCACCCCCCTAAGGTCAATACTTTGTAGAGCCACCATTTGCGGCAATCACATCTCCAAGTCGCTTTGGATAAGTCTCTATGAGCTTGCCACATCTTACCACTGGGATTTTTGCCCATTTCTCCTTGCAAAATTTCTCCAGCTCCTTCAAGTTGGATGGTTTGCGCTTGTGAACAGCAATCTTTAAGTCTGACCACAGATTTTCTATAGGATTGAGGTCTGGGCTTTGACTAGGCCATTCCAACACATTTACATGTTTCCCCTTAAACCACTCAAGTGTTGCTTTAGCAGTGTGTTTGGGCTCATTGTCCTGCTGGAAGGTGAACCTCCGTCCTAGCCTCAAATCATGCACAGAGTGGTACAGGTTTTGCTCAAGAATTTCCCTGAGCTCTTATTTTTGTCATTGGCTTAGAGAAACCTGTGACTAACAACCAAAGGAGGAGCAGCAGCCTAAATCCTCCCCCACTCATAAGGCGGTAACTTTAAGGTTTGTCGTCTTACTGACACCAGTGAGACCTGGATATCTAAGACCACTACATAGTTTGAAAACAAAATTGAGACTCTTAACCAAGCCCCAAAGTTTTATGTGAATACCGTCAGCTACCTACTCCAGCCTGCTCCTGTTTGTGTAAAGTAGTGGTTCTCAACATAAGTGACCTCAAGGCCCGGTCATCGACTGAGTTGAACACCTACAAGTGGATTCTTTGACTTCCTTTTTGGGGACAACTGTCAGAACCTCAACTAGAGGGATTTCTACACGAAAACTACAGGAACAGAGCAAGGCTTTTTGATCAAGATCGCGGAAACGGATCATCCTTACAGTACCCCCCCATTCGTGCTTCAAACTCACCTCATATGATTGAGGGTATTTCTTGTAAGTAGTACATACAGACCCCGTTGGGATTGATATTACTTACTTGACCATTTCTGAACAATGTTATAGAGACCTTTTATAGTTTGCATATCTGTTTCACACAGAACTGTCTCAAATACGTACAACACACCATTCAGCAGCATTATAACACTGGGACATTGAAATTCTAAGACGGTGTTAGGTTGTTTCACTTTGGTTTTCAGAGACCTCAGAAAGGTGTTGTTGTGGTTTTTTTCTATATACATTGCAATTATTGTTATTTGTATTATTATTACGGATTGTGCCAATTAATATACACCAATTGTTAAAGGGACACACCAACAGGCGCAGTATCCTCACCAGTATACTTCTTGTACACATATATATATATATATATATATATATATATATATATATATATATATATATATATATATATATATAGTTTTCCAGGAAGAAACTGCACTCACTGGGCTTGTATAAAAAAATTGCTTTTATTTAACACAGGTTAAAATAGGGAATAGAGCATGACGTTTCGATGCCCTACTGGCATCTTTATCAATTGTCCCCAAATAGTTAGAATAGCAACATCACCAGTGTGATGTCCCAAAGGAGGTCTGGTTAAAAGTGAAAAAGTTATTGTTTCCAGTGACACCATCATGGACATAAATATGGACAGAAAATATGGTTCTTCATATATTGCCAAATATCATAGTCTCAAATTGTTATGTTCAGGCATCAGCCACTTGCAGATGATGTTTCATATTGTGTTGAAGGGAAGATTGCTCATATTGGGAGAACTTAATTTGTTGGATAAGAAGGCATCCAAAAAATTTAGGGAAAAATATAAATTATACTTACCTGATCATTTAATTTCCATCTGTGGGAGGAGAGTCCACTGCTTCATTCATTACTTGTGGGAATTAAGAACCTGGCCACCAGGAGGAGGCAAAGACACCCCAGCCAAAGGCTTAAATACCTCTCCCACTCCCCTCATCCCCCAGTCATTCTGCCAAGGGATCAAGGAACAGTAGAAGAATATCAGGGTATAAATGGTGCTAGAAGAATAATATTAAATTTAGGTCTACCCCTGGAGAAACGGGTGGGAGCAGTGAAGTCTCCTCCCACAGATGAAAATGAAATTATCAGGTAAGCATAATTTATGTTTTCCATCTTAATGGGAGGAGAGTCCACTGCTTCATTCATTACTTGTGGGAATAAATACCCAATCTCTTGAGGACACTGAATGAAAAAAACTGGAGGATAAAAGGAGGCGGACCCTATACTGAGGGCACCACAGCCTGCAAATTTGTAAAATGTTGCAAAAGTATGTAAAGAGGACCAAGTAGCCACCTTACAAATCTGCTACATAGAAGCCTCATTCTTAAAGGCCCAAGAAGAGACCACAGTTCTAGTTGAATGAGTCGTAATCATCAGAGGAGGCTTATGTCCCGCTGTCTCAATGCGAAACAGAGGATATTCCTCAGCCAAAAAGATAAAGAAGTTGAAGAGGCCCTCTGACCCCCACGCTTCCCGGAAAGAGAACAAACAGAGAAAGAAGTTTGTCTAAATTCCTACGTGGTCTGAAAATAGGACTTCAAGGCACAAACCACATCCAGAATTACGTTGAAAGGAACCACAATCTCTTGATTAATGTTGCGAATTGACACAACCTTAGGAAAAAAACTAACTTGGTTCATAGAACAGCCTTATCAGCATGGAAAGCCAGATAAGGAGGGACGCATTGCAAGGCAGTAATCACAGATACTCTGCGTGCAGAAGCAATAGCCCATAGAAAATGAACCTTCCAAGACAAAAATGTAATATCTACTTCATGCATAGGCTTCAACGGAGACCGTGCAAAACCTAAAGATCAAGATTTAAACTCCAAGGAGGAGCAATAGATCTAAACACAGGTCTGATCCTAGCAACGCCTTAACAAGTGAATACACATCAGAAAGCTCAGCGAACCTCTTGTGCAGTAACACAGACAGGGCCGAAATCTGTGCCCTCAGGGGACTTGCAGAAAGCCCTTCTCCAGTTCATCCTGGAGAACAGAATAAGTAGGTTCTCCCAGAGGTGTAACTAGAAACCACAGGGCCCAGGTGCAAAAATCTAAGAAGGGCCCCCCACCCGCACCCTTTTTTGAAAAAAATTTAAGCTGGGCCCCCACCCTCAGGGGCCCAGTCGCAGTTGCGACCTCTGCACCACGTGTAGTTCCGCCCCTGGGTTCTCCACACCTTATGATAGATGTAACGAGCAACCAGTTACGAGCTTGAATGAGAGTAAAAATAACACTCTCAGAAACCCTCTCTTGGCTAGGACTAAGTGTTCAATCTCCACGCAGTCAGCCTTAGAAATCTAGACATAGATAAACAAAGAGACCTTGGTCAGCAGATCCCTGTGACAAGTTAACTTCAATGGAGGGGATAACGACATCCCCACTAGTCCGCGAACCATATCCTTCGCGGCCAAGACGGAACAATCAGTATCACTGACACCTGCTTGATTCGTTCCACTACACTAGGAAGTAGTGGTAACGGCAGTAAAAGATAAATTAGATTAAACCTCCAAGGCTCCGCTAATGCCTCTGTTAGCTCCGCCTGAGGATCCCTATACCTCGACCCATATCTGGGTAACTTGGTAATGAGACATCATAAGATCTTCCTCTTGCAAATACTTGGGATGGAGAGACCAATCCCCCAGATTAAAGTATTGTCTGCTGAGGAAATCCGCTTCCTAGTTGTCCACACCTGGAATGTGGATCGCTAACAGCGAACAAATGTGGGTCTCCGCCCACTCCAGAATCTGAGATACTTCCCTCATAGCTAGGGAGCTTCCCGTTCCCCCCTGATAGTTGATGTAAGCCACCAAGGATATATTGTCTGATTGGAATCTGATAAACTGGGGGAACCCAGCAGAGGCCAAGCCTTCAGAGTATTGTAAATTGCCCGAAGATCCAAAATGCAATCGGGAAGAAGCTTTTCCTCCTGAGTCCATAGGTCCTGTGCCTTCCTGGCACCCCAAACAGCTCCCCATCCTGACAGACTTGCAACCGTAGTCACAATAACCCAGGATGGTCTTGAGACGGACATCCCTTGTGACAAGTGATCCGGACAAAAAACAAAATTTATGCTTACCTGATAAATGTATTTCTCTTGTGGTGTATCCAGTCCACATATCATCCATTACTTGTGGGATATTCTCCTTCCCAACAGGAAGCTGCAAGAGGATCACCCACAGCAGAGCTGTCTATATAGCTCCTCCCCTAACTGCCACCTACCAGTCATTCGACCGAAGACAAGCAAGAGAAAGGAGAAACTATAGGGTGCAGTGGTGACTGTAGTTTAAAAATAAAAAACAACTGCCTTAAAATGACAGGGTGGGCCGTGGACTGGATACACCACAAGAGAAATAAATTTATCAGGTAAGCATAAATTTTGTTTTCTCTTGTAAGGTGTATCCAGTCCACGGATCATCCATTACTTGTGGGATACCAATACCAAAGCTATAGGACACGGATGAAGGGAGGGACAAGGCACCACTGCCTGTAAGACCTTTCTCCCAAAAATATCGTCCGAAGAAGCAAAAGTATCAAATTTATAGAATTTAGAAAAAGTATGAAGCGAAGACCAAGTCGCCACCTTACAAATCTGTTCAACAGAAGCCTCATTCTTAAAACCCATGTGGAAGCTACCACTCTAGTAGAATGAGCTGTAATTCTTTCAGGAGGCTGCTGGCCAGCAGTCTCATAAGCTAAGCGGATTATACTCCTTAGCCAAAAAGTTGCCGAAGCCTTTTGGCCTCTCCTCTGTCCAGAGTAGACAACAAACAATGCAGATGTTTGACGAAAATCTTTAGTAGCTTCACTAGCTTGTAAATAAAACTTTAAAGCGCGAACCACGTCAAGATTGTGAAATAGACGTTCCTTCTTTGAAGAAGGATTAGGACACAGTGACGGAACAACAATCTCCTGATTGATATTTTTATTAGATACCACCTTTGGCAGAAAACCAGGTTTGGTACGTAACACTACCTTATCTGCATGGAAAATGAGATAAGGGGAATCACATTGTAAAGCAGATAACTCCAAAATTCTTCGAGCCAAGGAGATAGCTACTAAAAACAGAACTTTCCAAGATAAGAGCTTAATATCTATGGAATGCAAAGATTCAAACGGAACCCCTTGAAGAACTTAAAGAACTAAATTTAAACTCCATGGCGGAGCAACAGGTTTAAAAACAGGCTTGATTCTAACCAGAGCTTGACAAAACGCCTGAACATCTGGAACCTCAGCCAGACGTTTGTGCAAAAGAATAAACAGAGCAGAAATCTGTCCCTTTAAGGAACTAGCTGATAAACCCTTCTCCAATCCTTCTTGGAGAAAAGATAATATCCTAGGAATCCTGACTTTACTCCATGAGCAACCCTTGGATTCACACCAATGAAGATATTTACACCATATCTTATGATAGATTTTCCTGGTGACAGGCTTTCGCGCCAGTATTAAGGTATCAATGACCGACTCGGAGAAACCACGCTATGATAAAATCAAGCTTTCAATCTCCAAGCAGTCAGACGCAGAAAAATTAGATTTGGATGGTTGAAAGGACCCTGAAGTAGAAGGTCCTGTCTCTGAGGCAGAGTCCATGGTGGAGAGAATGACATGTCCACCAGATCTGCATACCACGCAGGTGCTATCAAAATCACCGAAGCTCTCTCCTGTTTGATCTTGGCAATCAGACGAGGGAGCAGAGGAAACAGTGGAAACACATAAGCCAGGTTGAAGGACCAAGGCACTGCTAGAGCATCTATCAGTGCTGCCTTGGGATCCCTGGACCTGGAACCGTAACAAGGAAGCTCGGCGTTCTGACGAGACGCCATGAGATCCAGTTCTGGTTTGCCCCAAAGTTGAATCAACTGTGCAAATACCTCCGGATGGAGCTCCCACTCCCCCGGATGAAAAGTCTGTCGACTTAGAAAATCCGCCTCCCAGTTCTCTACTCCTGGGATATGGATAGCTGATAGATGGCAAGAGTGAATCTCTGCCCATCGATTATCTTTGAAACCTCCAACATTGCTAGGGAACTCCTTGTTCCCCCTTGATGGTTGATGTAAGCTACAGTCGTGATGTTGTCCAACTGAAATCTGATTAACCTGACCGCAGCTAGCTGAGGCCAAGCCTGAAGAGCATTGAATATCGCTCTTAGTTCCAGAATGTTTATCGGAAGGAGTGCTTCCTCCTGAGTCCACGATCCCTGAGCCTTCAGGGAGTTCCAGACTGCACCCCAGCCCAGAAGGCTGGCATCTGTTGTTACTATTGTCCAATCTGGCCTGCGGAAGGTCATACCTTTGGACAGATGGACCCGAGATAGCCACCAGAGAAGAGAATCCCTGGTCTCTTGATCCAGATTTAGTAGAGGGGACAAATCCGTGTAATCCCCATTCCACTGACTGAGCATGCAGAGTTGCAGCGGTCTGAGATGTAGGCGGGCAAACGGCACTAGTCCATTGCCACTACCATTAAGCCGATTACTTCCATACACTGAGCCACTGAAGGGCGAGAAGTAGAATAAAGAACACGGCAGGAATTTAGAAGTTTTGACAACCTGGTATCTGTCAGGTAAATCTTCATTTCTACAGAATCTATCAGAGTTCCCAGGAAGGAAACTCTTGTGAGAGGGGATAGAGAACTCTTCTTTTCATTCACTTTCCACCCATGAGACCTCAGGAATGCCAGAACAATGTCCGTATGGGACTTGGCAATTTGGAAATTCAATGCCTGTATCTGAATGTCGTCTAAGTAAGGGGCTACTGCTATGCCCCGCGGCCTTAGGACCACCAGAAGTGACCCCAGAACCTTCGTAAAGATTCTTGGTGCCGTAGCTAACAAAAAGGAAAGAGCCACAAACTGGTAATGCCTGTCTAGGAAGGCGAACCGGAAAAACCGATGATGATCTTTGTGTATCGGAATGTGAAGATAAGCATCCTTTAAGTCATCGGTAGTCATGTATTGACCCTCCTGAATCATAGGTAGGATGGTTCGAATAGTCTCCATCTTGAAAGATGGGACCCTGAGAAATTTGTTTAGGATCTTGAGATCTAAGATTGGTCTGAAGGTTCCCTCTTTCTTGGGAACCACAAAGAGATTTGAATAGAAGCCTTGCCCCTGTTCCTCCTTTGGAACTGGGTGGATCACTTCCATAACTAGGAGGTCTTGAACACAATGTAAGAATGCCTCTCTCTTTATCTGGTCTGCAGATAATTGTGAGAGGTGAAATCTTCCTTTTGGGGAAGAAGCTTTGAAGTCCAGAAGATATCCCTGGGACACAATTTCCAACGCCCAGGGATCCTGGACATCTCTTGCCCAAGCCTGGGTGAAGAGAGAAAGTCTGCCCCCTACTAGATCCGTTACCAGATCGGGGGCTGATCTTTCATGCTGTCTTAGAGGCAGCAGCAGGCTTCTTAGCCTGCTTACCTTTGTTCCAGGCCTGGTTAGGTCTCCAGACCGGCTTGGACTGGGCAAAATTTCCCTCTTGTTTTGCATTAGAGAGAGTTGATGCCGCGCTCGTCTTAAAGTTTCGAAAGGCACAAAAATTAGTTTGTTTGGTCCTTAATTTATTAGACCTATCCTGAGGAAGGGCATGACCTTTTCCTCCAGTAATATCAGAAATGATCTCCTTCAGTCCAGGCCCGAATAGGGTCTGCCCCTTGAAGGGAATGTTGAGAAGTTTATACTTTGAAGTAACGTCAGCTGACCAGGATTTAAGCCATAGAGCCCTACGCGCCTGTATAGCAAAACCTGAGTTCTTAGCCGTTAGTTTGGTTAAATGAACAACAGCGTCAGAAACAAATGAATTGGCTAGCTTAAGCGCTTTAAGCTTGTCAAGTATATCATCCAATGGAGTTTCTACCTGTAAGGCCTCTTCCAGAGACTCAAACCAGAAGGCCGCAGCAGCAGTGACCGGGGCAATGCATGCAAGAGGCTGGAGAATAAAACCTTGTTGAATAAACATTTTCTTAAGGTAACCCTCTAACTTTTTATCCATTGGATCTAGGAAAGCACAACTGTCCTCGACGGGAAAAGTTGTACGCTTAGCTAGGGTAGAAACTGCTTCCTCCACCTTAGGGACCGTTTGCCATAAGTCCCGTGTAGCGGCATCTATTGGAAACATTTTCTTAAAAATAGGAGGGGGAGAGAACGGTACACCTGGTCTATCCCATTCCTTAGTAATAATTTCTGAAAACCTTTTAGGTATTGGAAAAACATCCGTGTAAACAGGCACTGCATAGTATTTATCCAATCTACACAATTTCTCTGGCACTATAATGGTGTCACAGTCATCCAGAGTAGCTAAAACCTCCCTGAGCAACACGCGGAGGTGTTCAAGCTTAAATTTAAATGTAGACATATCAGAATCAGGTTGAAGCATCTTCCCTGAGTCAGAAAAATCACCCACAGAAAGAAGCTTTTCTGCCTCAGCTTCTGCATATTGTGAGGGGATATCAGACATAGCTACTAAAGCATCAGAGAGCTCTGTATTTTTTCTAGGCCCAGAGCTGTCTCGCTTTCCTTGTAACCCTGGTAGTTTGGACAATACCGCTGTAAGGGTATGATCCATAACTGCCGCCATGTCTTGTAAAGTAAACGCCATGGGCGCGCTAGATGTACTTGGCGCCACTTGAGCGGGAGTCCCTTGAGCGGGAGTCAAAGGTTCTGACACGTGGGGCAAGTTAGTCGGCATAACTTCCCCCTTGTCAATTTCCTCTGGTGATAAATCTTTTAAAGACAGAATATGATCTTTATAACTTAAAGTAAAATCAGTACATTTGGTACACATTCTAAGAGGGGGTTCCACAATGGCTTCTAAACATAATGAACGAGGAGTTTCCTCTATGTCAGACATGTTTAAACAGACTAGCAATGAGACCAGCAAGCTTGGAAAACACTTTGATAAATGTAAACAAGCAAAAAATAAAAACGGTACTGTGCCTTTAAGAGAAACAAATTTTGTCAGAAATTGAAAAACAGTGATAAAAAGCAGTAAATCTTACGAAATTTTTACAGTGTGTATAATAGACTAACAGAGCATTGCACCCACTTGCAAATGGATGATTAACCCCTTTGTTTCAAAACTGGATCAAAAAAACGATATAAACGTTTTTTAACAGTCACAACAAACTGCCACAGCTCTGTTGTGACCCTACCTGCCCATACAACGACTTTTGAAGGCACAAAAACCCTTTGTAGAGGTCCTAAGTGTTCAGGGAACTCCTTCAGGGAAACTGGATGTCTCAAATTGCAAAATCTAATGCGCATTTAGGCGCGAAAATAGGCCCCTCCCAACCTGTATTCACAAAACAAAACTAACCCTAGGCAAAATCTAGCCAGCCATGTGGAAAAAACTGGGCCCCAATAAAGTTTTATCACCAATATGTAGAAAAAAACGTTTAAACACTTCCAGAAAACGTTATCTTATTTTCAGTAATGTGAGAAAGTAATAAGAATATTACCTTTTATAGCAAGCATGATACTAGTCGTTATTAAATCACTGTAATCAGGCTTACCTTAAATAAATCCGGTATTAACAGCATTTTCTAGCATATTCATTTCTCTAGAAAAAATTAAACTGCACATACCTCATAGCAGGAGACCCTGCACGCCATTCCCCCAGCTGAAGTTACCTCATCTCTTCAGTTATGTGTGAGAACAGCAATGGATCTTAGTTACAACCTGCTAAGATCATCAAAAACCACAGGCAGACTCTTCTTCAACTTTCTGCCTAAGGCTAAAACAGTACAACTCCGGTACCATTTGAAAATAATAAACTTTTGATTGAAGATAAACTACATAAATTCACCACATCTCTCTAGCTACTTCCTATCTTGTCGAGAGCTGCAAGAGAATGACTGGTAGGTGGCAGTTAGGGGAGGAGCTATATAGACAGCTCTGCTGTGGGTGATCCTCTTGCAGCTTCCTGTTGGGAAGGAGAATATCCCACAAGTAATGGATGATCCGTGGACTGGATACACCTTGCAAGAGAAACACCAGAGAGCGATTCTCTCGATCTGTTGTCCAGAGAAATTTGTTGAGACGGATCCAAATGATTGCCATTCCACTGCTTCAGCATGCACAGTTGCAACAGTCTGAGGTGAAACCTGGCAAAGGAAATTATGTCCATGCTGGACACCATGAGACCAATCACCTCCATACACCGAGCCACAGATGGCCTTAAGGAGGTCTGGAGGGCAAGACATGTTGAAGCTAGCCTGCAACGTCTATGAGAAAAATTCTCATGTCTATGGAGACAAATATAGTACCGGGAATTCCACCCTGGTACTCGATACAAGAGAACTCTCTCTAGATTTATCTTCCATCCATGGGATCGCAGAAGACAGAGGAGAGATTCCAAATGGTCCACTCTCCAAAAAACGTCTTGGAGAATGCTGCATTGGCCGGGAATCAAACCCGGGTCAACTACTTGGAAGGCAGTTATGCTCACCACTATACCAGCTAGACCAAACAGAAGATCAATAAACTGGAAGTGCTGGTCCAGGAATGCAATGTTAAGTGAAGGGAGCATCCTTCAGATCTATCGTGGTCATGAACTGCCCTTATCGAACTAGGGGAAGAATGGACCTATTGTCTCCCTCTTGAACGAGGGGACATTTAAAAACTTGTTTAAGCACTTCAGGTCCAAAATAGATGGAAAGTTCCCTCCTTCTTTGGAACCGCGAAAAAGTTTGAATAGTATCCCAAACCTCTCACTGGGTTAGGCACTGGGACAGATCCCATACGCACCCCAGAAAGGCTTCCCTCCTTTCTGCCTGAGTAACATCGAGGGGACCTCTCCACCCCGATCATCCTATAAGGATTCACACCAGAAGGTAGTTTCTCGAGCAACCGCGGCAACGGCCGCCTCTGTTTGAAACAAATATCCTGTATGTTGAAAACAACTTTCTTAACAGAGTTTCCATCCTTTATCCATGGGCTCTTAAAATGAAGAGCTATCCTCAAACGGGATAGTATTACATTTAGCAAGGGTGAAGATAGCGCCATCCCTTTTAGGGACAGAACCTCACAACTCCATTGAGAGTCCAGGACTGGGAACGATTTGTTAAAGGGAGAAGAGAGGAAGAAGTCAGTCCCATTCATTCTTAATAATGTTCGCCATCTAACAGGAGCAGGGAAGGATAAGGTACCACCCTGTCCTCAAACTCTATCCAATTTAGGAATTAAAGGTTCCTCAGGCAATTTGGCCTCTGGAACCATTGAATTCACCAAAAAAATCTTCCTTTAGAAGAAAGCGCAATTCCTAAAACTAAAGTCTGGTTCCTCTGCAGCCAGAGGTTTAGAGACAGCAGACTCCAACCCAGAATGTTCATACTCTGAAGTCTCAGAAAGAACTTCATCTTTTGATAACCCTATCAGTTAAATCCCAATAAATTATCTGATGTACACTTGGAAAGAGTGCAATATGTAACCTTTTGCTTGCGCTTAGCAGATCGAGGTAAAGCATTAACGGCTGCAGACACCGCTGTCTGAGCTGCGCAGTAACGTCTTATGAAAAAATGCCCCCCTCCAGATGGAGGATCAGCAATGCTACAGGAAACTTCATGTGTAGAGAGATAAGCATGTAGGGTACGCACCTCACTGGACGACAACTCCTCAGAGGTGGACGGCTCAGTGGTATCAAACATGTTTGATATTATCACATTATCTAGGCATATGGAACATAATTGAGGAGGCGGTACTAAGGCCTCCTCACATTATAAACAGGAATTACTCTTTAGGAATAGAGGGAGTGCCCTCTAAGTAACAGAATCCTCCATTGCTAGTGCAATAACTGGAGAACTATAAAAATAAAACATTATTTTATTTAAAAAAACTGCACATTTATATCCCAATGGCTGGGGCACTCACCACCTCCCATGACCCAGACAGTACAGATAGTTAGGACTCCTCTGATAGACACCCGGTCAGGAAAGAGGGAAAAAATCATATGGTGCACAATGCAGGGCCGTCCCTGCTATGAGAAAGTGCGCCAAGCTTGTAAGTTGCATAGTTCTCAAAGTGAAAGTGAAACCTGTATATTCCATAACAGCCTATGAGCCCATAACATCTCACACATAAAGCAGAATAAAATAAAATAAACATACAAGATTATTCCCCCTGTTCAATAACCCCTCTCAGGAGATATTAACCCTTGATTCTATACGGATAAAAGGAGTCACACTGTGACCCTGTCTTCTTGCGTTATCATACATGTATAAAATCTGAAATGATCTTACCAGAATCTACGCCGTGGAACAGGAACACGGCCTTTCAAGTTAGTAGCATCGCTCCTGACATGGACTTGAGAGCAGAAAGCAGGCAGCGAAACTCGTCAACGCTGATTGTCTATGGAGCTGTTAATCTGAGTCGGGATGGTTTCGCAGAGATGACACTACCTGCATCTCCGGACTCTAACTTTCACCCATGCTCTCACTGAGAGGCTGACAGGACTACTTAAAACTCCAGTTCCATTCCGAAGAGTACTACCCTCCATAAGAGACTACTCCGAATCTCCCAACACTTCTCTGCCAACTTCCTGTGATGAAAGGCAAAGAATGACTGGGGGATTAGGGGAGTGGGGGAGGTATTTAAGCCTTTGGCTGGGGTGTCTTTGCCTCCTCCTGGTGGCCAGGTTCTTAATTCCAACAAGTAATGAATGAAGCAGTGGACTCTCCTCCCATTAAGATGGAAATTTAAAAAAAAACTTACTTACTGCCCCACTGAACTTACTGCCTCTCTTACTGCCCCACTGCACACAATAAGATAATAGTATTTTATGTCCCAGGAGGAGACTTTTGTGAATACTATTATAATTGCAGAACAAGGCTTTTTTTATATAGTGGAAGGGTTAACCACATAGTAATAATAATAGTCACCAATTTTAGAATAATCCATGTTGGAAACAGTTATCTTCAACCAATTAATACAGGTAATGAGTGGAGGACAGAGGAGCCTCTTAAAGAAGAAGATACAGGTCTGTGAGAGCCAGACATCTTGCTTGTTTGTAGGTGACCAAATACTTTTTTTCCACCATAATATGCAAATAAATTCTTTCCAAATCAGACAATGTGATTGTCTAGATTTGTTTCCACATTTTGTCTCTCATAGTTGAGGTATACTTATGATGAAAATTACAGGCCTCTCTCATCTTCTTAAAGGGACACTGAACCCAAATTTTTTCTTTTGTAATTCAGAAAGAGCATGCAATTTTAAGCAACTTTCTAATTTACTCCTATTATCAATTTTTCTTCGTTCTCTTGCTATCATTATTTGAAAAAGAAGGCATCTAAGCTTTTTTTTTGGGTTTAGTACTCTGGACAGCACTTTTTTATTGGTGGATGAATTTATCCACCAATCAGCAAGGACAACCCAGGTTGTTCACCAAAAATGGGCCGGCATCTAAACTTACATTCTTGCATTTCAAATAAAGATACCAAGAGAATGAAGAACATTTGATAATAGGAGTAAAATAGAAAGTTGCTTAAAATTTCATGCTCAATCTGAATCACGAAAGAAAAAGTTTGGGTACAGTGTCCCTTTAAGTGGGAGAACTTGCACAAATGGTGGCTGACTAAATACTTTTTTGCCCCACTGTATATATAATCTCAAACCCCAAAATTTTCAAGTTTTTACAATTAAAATGCAGTGGAAACAAAATATGCAATTTTTAATACATAAGAATAAATATATGATTATTTAGAAACAAAATATAACTGAGCATATTGCTACATATATATAAGATATACTTGCTAAGCCGTAGACAGTAAGGATATTGCAAGTCACAAAGTAGTTATATGATCATATAGAAAAGCAAGTTGCAGGGTCAGTGTGTATTTATTTGTTCAAATGGATATTAAAAACAAACTGGAAGATGCATAAAATTGGAAGTTAATTTCTCTGAAATATGTTGCAATACATAAGAGTTTTTCATGTTTTCTCATTGATTTCCCTGCTTTTCATTCACAATCCTGTTTGTATACATGTGGTTATGAATGTGCCTTGTGGAACACACATGTGAAGTAGGATAATAAAAATAATTCTACTCTTCCCTTGAGGTGGTTTATCATTGCTCAGTTACTTGAATTACAGGTATACCTCACTTATACAGCGGGTTAGGGACCGGAGCCCCGCTGTAAAATGAAAACCGCCTTAAAGTAAATACTTTTTTACTTAGTGATGTTCAGGTGATACTTTCTGTATCATATGGATATTATGTCCCATTAAACAGACACTGAAGTCAAAATTAAACTCTCATAATTTACAGCGTAAAATTTTAACAACTTTCTATTTTACTTTCATTATTTAAATGTGCACAATATTTTTATATACACACTTTCTGAGGCACCAGATCCTACTGAGCATGTGCAAGATTCACAGACTATAAGTATATGCATTTTGTGATTGGCTGATGGCTGTCACATGATGCAGTGGGAAGGAAAATAACTGAAATTTGTCAGAAAAAAAATCTTCTACTCATGTGAAATTCAAACTAAGTGCTTATGTATTGTCTTTTCATTATGCATGTATTGATTATATAAGGATGGTGATAGACCCTATGGTTTCCAACTGTTTCTACAATCACCCAGATACGTTCTACTTTTTTCTGGTTTCAGCTGTTAAAGATATATTTATAGCTCCTTACATAAAAGTAAGAGCCATATCATTTTTATACAGAAAATTAGCCAATCTAGGAAAATATCTCTGCTTACTTATCCTCAGAAGTACCAATGAATTCTGGGTAAGATATGCAAATGAGATATACCAAATCTCACCCTTGACAGCCCCCTTTATAAGGTAGGTGCAACAATAACAAAAAAATACTTCTGGACAGCTGTTTAGAGTTTATTAAAGGGACGTGAAACCCCAAAAAATTCTCTCATGATTGAAATAGATTATACATTTTTAAACAACTTTCCAATTTACTTTTGATAACCAATTTTGCTCCACTCTACGTATCTTTTATTGAAGAAGCAATGCACTCTTGGATAGTATCTGAGCACATTTGTAAGCCAATAAAAATAGACATACAAGTTCAGCCATCAATAACAGCTCCTTAGCCTATCTAGATATTATTTTTAGCAAAGGATACAAAGAGAATGAAACAAATTAGATCATTGAAGTAAAATGGAAAATTGTTTAAAATTGTATTTCTGAACAGAAACATAACCAGTTAAGATAAGAGTCATTGTCCCATGACCCAGTAACAGCTACCAAAGCCAAGTTGTCTCAAGCTATTGTTGTAGGGAGGTCATTTATTACCCAATATGGGGTCAGAGTGATATCAATGCTCATTGGTCCGTTCATTATCTACTTATATATCACTCGATACATTATTGTGCAAGGGACGTTTCATACAAAGCCCAAGCAGATTAAAGGGACATCAAAGTCACAGTTAAACTTTTCAGATAGAGGGAGCAGTATTAAAAGGCTTTTCAAGTTACTTGTATTTTCTCTAATCTCTGATATCCTTTGTTGAAAAGCATACTTAGGTAGGCTGAAGAGTAGCACTACAATACTAGGAACTAGATGCTGATTGGTGGCTGGACACACGTCTCTCGTCCTTTGCTCACCACATGCATTAAGCTAACTCCCAGTAGTGCATTACTGTCCAGGAGCTAATTTTAACTATGTGTTTAACATATTTAGCCTGGATTAAATTTAAAGAGGTTAATTCCAATCTTTCAGATCCCCCCCCCCCCAATTTCAGCAAAACTAAACGACAACCTTTCCGAGCCAAACACAGTCGAGCTAGATTTGTTCTCCATTTTCTCACCCTGAAATGACTGATAATGGCTGTCAATCAACACACCAGGTGCACTGAACAAAACAACATGCAAATCTAAAATGGCAGCTTTGTGCTCTTTTCATCTTCCATCACATCCCTATCGCCTCCACAGCCAATCAGAAATACTGACAACACAACACTCATGGAACATGAAGCTTATCGGTAAGTAGTGGAACTCATTACCTAAGGATGTAGTGAATGCCAATACCTTAGATACATATAAAATGGTTTAGATAACAGAATTCAGGGATATTAACTGGTGTTAATTGGGTCACCTTTTAATGGGATTAATTTAAGATCAAGTGGAGCTTTTATTGTAAATAAATTAAGATTTGTATAGGTTAAACTCATGGACTTCTGTCTTTATTCAACCTCATCTACTATGTTACGTCTACAACAAGATAAAAAAAAATCCACAATTTTTTATTGATAAAATTCGAAATATATCACAAACAAATGCGCCACTCGAAACTTACTTTGGTTGCTGCGTCATTTTCAATTTGTATTTTGTGAAGAATGTCTGCTTTGAGTTAGGTATATTGTGCCGGTTTATATTGTAGTGCGCAGAGGAACAGTGTAAATCTATGCGGATGATACCTGCTTCCTAAATCTATGAGTAAGTCACATATGGGGGTAGATTTATCATAGTGCGAATGGACAAGATACGATGTAGCGTATCATGTCCGCCGCACATCGATAAATGCTGACAGCATACGCTGTCAGCATTTATCATTGCACCAGCAGTTTTTGTGAACTGCTGGTGCATTGCCACCCCCTGCGGATTCGCAGCCAATCGTATTCGATCGGGTTGATTTCTGTCCGCGGCCTCAGAGCAGGTGGACAGGTTATAGAGCCTGAAGGCTTGCGAGGAAACAGGGGCATCAAGCCCCATACGTAGCTTGATAAATCGGCCCCATGGTCTCTGTCACAACTACTTAAAGGGACAGTCAAGTCCCAAAAAAACTTTCATGTTTTAAATAGGGCATGCAATTTTAAACAACTTCCCAATTTACTTTTATCACCAATTTTGCTTTGTTCTCTTGGTATTCTTAGTTGAAAGCTAAAACTAGGAGGTTCATATGCTAATTTCTTAGACCTTGAAGACTGCCTCTAATCTGAATACATTTTGACCACTAGAGGGCATTAGTTCACATGTTTCATGTAGATAACATTGAGCTCATGCACGTAAAGTGACCTTGGAGTGAGCACAGATTGGCTAAACTGCAAGTCTGTCAAAAGAACTGAAATAAGGGGGCAGTCAGCAGAGGCTTAGATACAAGATAATTACAGAGGTAAAATGTGTATTATTATAACAGTGTTGGTTATGCAAAACTGGGGAATGGGTAATAAAGGGATTATCTATCTTTTAAAACAACAAAAATTCTGGTGTTGACTGTCCCTTTAACTGTCAGCAGCCATAGGCAATACACACACTGAGTGTGGGTGCAAACCAACAAAATGTTATTTAAGGACACCGAAAATTCACACTTATGTAATGAGTGGATACTTCAAATTATGAGGAACATATTTTTTTTTTTTTAAATCTCAGTTTCCAACAATGCGTTATATGAGAAAAAAAGATAAATTATTTCCTGGTCCTAATTAGAAATGACATTTTTTATGCTACAACACTGACCTTCGCTAACCTTTGTTTCGCTATATGTAGAATTTTAATGGAAAAAAAATGTCCAGTTAATTTATATATTTCTTTAAAAGAATAATAAGATTTTATGATTCAAACAGAACAAGCAAATTTAAACAATCTTCTAATGTACTTCTATTGTCTAATGTACTTCATTCTCTTGGTATCCTTTTGTTTGAAATCATACCTAGATATGCTCAAGAGCATAAATGTATTGTCTTTTCATTATGCATTACTGGGAGCTAGCTGCTAAAATGCCTCTCGGTATTGGCTCATCGGATGTGTTCAGCTAGTTCCTAGGAATGCATATTGATGTTCCTTTAAAGGAACAGTCAACACATTAGATTTGCATAATCAACAAATGCAAGACAACAAGACAATGCAATAGCACTTAGTCTGAACTTCAAATGAGTAGTAGATTTTTTTATAACAAATGTTAAAGTTATGTATATTTCCACTCTCCTTGTACCATGTGATAGCAATCAGCCAATAACAAATGCATATACGTATAGTCTGTGAATTCTTGCACATGCTCAGTAGGATCTGGTGACTCAAAAATTGTAAATATAAAATACTGTGCACATTTTGTTAATGGAAGTAAATTGGAAAGTTGTTTAAAATTACATGCTGCATCTGAATCATGAAAATTTAATTTAACCTGAGTGTCCCTTTAACAAGGGCTACCAAGAGAATGAAGCAAATTCTGTATTACAAAAAAAAGGCATCTAAATATGCTACTGTTTAATGGAAACCGAAGCGTATACGGTAGTATTAGGTATCTACATTAAATCTTACTTAAAGGGACATTCCAGCCAAAATGGGAATCCACATGGACATATTTCAGTTTTGAATAGAAGCAGGTATAAGCAAAAATGCTTCTTATAAAAGCTGTTTCAAATGTGTATTTAAATATACACCGTGCACCAGCATTTTACACACAGCACTTGCTCACAGAGCCCAAGATGCTTGTACCATTTAATAGTGACTCCGCTCTTTAATTGCTGACATAATACAAGCCCCACTGGCTTTCTGAGCAGCCACAGTATTTAAAATGCTGGTGCACTGAGAATATCTAGATATACTTCACATGCACGTGCAGAGAAAAATACTAACAATAAAACAGTTAACTTTTACTTGAAGAATTTTTGCCAATACATTTATATTGCAAATTTGTTTCTATTCTAAGATGTAATTCTTCTATGTGCATTTACATTTTGACTGGAGTGTCCCTTTAAGTTCATTTTCTAATAATAATTTATTAATAATAATAATAATTGGCTGAGGGACACTTCCTGTTAATGTCCATTTGTATTATAAATAGAATAACATAAAACTGGTGAAGCTGGAGAGGCTGGAGGGAGGCTTTAGTGAATCAGTTACATAGAATAACATAGGAACTGGTGAAGCTGGAGAGGCTGTAGAGAGCTTTAGTGAATCAGTTACATAGAATAACATAAAACTGGTGAAGCTGGAGAGGCTGTAGAGAGCTTTAGTGAATCAGTTACATAGAATAACATAAAACTGGTGAAGCTGGTGAGGATGGAGGGAGCTTTAGTGAATCAGTTACATAGAATAACATAAAACTAGTGAAGCTGGAGAGGCTGGAGGGAGCTTTAGTGAATCAGTTACATAGAATAACATAGGAACTGGTGAAGCTGGGGAGGCTGGAGAGAGCTTTAGTGAATCAGTTACATAGAATAACATAGGAACTGGTGAAGCTGGGGAGGCTGGAGAGAGCTTTAGTGAATCAGTTACATAGAATAACATAAAACTGGTGAAGCTGGAGAGGCTGGAGGTAGCTTTAGTGATTCAGTTACATAGAATAACATAAAACTGGTGAAGCTGGAGAGGCTGGAGGTAGCTTTAGTGAATTAGTTACATAGAATAACATAGGAACTGGCGATGTTGGAGAGGCTGGGGGGAGCTTTAGTGAATCAGTTACATAGAATAAGATAGGAACTGGTGAAGCTGGAAAGGCTGGAGGGAGCTTTAGTGAATCAGTTACATAGTCAGTGGCGGCTGGTGAATTTTTAAGATGGTGGTGCACAAGACCCCGCCCCTTTGAGAAAGCCACACCCCTTTGAGAAAACCACGCCCATTTGAAAAAGCCACGCCCATTGGAACCAGCAGTGTTTTTGGTCGTTGTCTTGTTGAAATATCCAGACCCAGCGTAACTTCAACTTTGTGACTGATTCCTCAACATTATTCTCAGTTTGTAGGACACAGTACGCCCCTGTATGAAAAGCAGCAGTGAATTGCACTTCCCCAGCTCCACCCAGGACATGCCTTCACCCATAACACACCCAAGATGCACTACCATGACCCCACAACTTTACTAAGGACCCATCCATAAAACACTAGTGATCCATCTCATAAGTCTAATGTTAATCTTAGTTACTGGGTTTCAGAGTAAAATATTAATGTATTTAATTAGCACGCATTACAAATTTTTTGATTGACATGCTTGGCTGACATATGTATTTAGTACTTATGTACTAAATACTTATGTACTAAATACATATGTCAGCCAGGAGGCATGTTAATAAAAAAACAAGGAGTCTTTTAGAATCAATGTAGGGAGAGAAGAAAAGGTTTTATTAAAAGGGTACAAAAATGTACAAAGGTTACTGCTGGCTTTTAAAGGTTGAATAAAAAAAAATCTAAATCTAACACAAAGTATATAATCTAATCTATGCTATTTAATAAATTAATCTCTAGTAAAACATAAAATTACTTTGCAAAATGGATAATTGAAATTTAAAACGTGGTTCCCCATAAAAAAAAACATTACCATAGCCCCCATTAAAGTGATTGTTGTTTTGTTTTTATTTATAAATGTATTTAAATTTTATTCAGAGTAGCAGTAGCAACTTTTTTGGAAATCATCCCTGTATGCTCTTTAGGACTACACAAGGTCATGGACAGAGGAATAGGTGAAAGGGACAGAGAAAAAGCTCCTCTAGGGCTAGACAACCAGGACAGAGAAGACATTTCTAAAGCTCTAAGTCAGTACTACTACATATATTCCCTGCAATAAAATGATAACCCTAGCCAGCCCCCCCTGAATAAAATGATGCCCCCAGCCAGCCCCCCTGCAATAAAATGATGCCCCCAGCCAGCCCCCCTGCAATAAAATGATGCCCCCACTGCAATAAAATGATGCCCCCAGCCAGCCCCCCCTGCAATAAAATGATTCCCCCAGCCAGCCCCCACTGCAATAAAATGATGCCCCCAGCCAGCCCCCACTGCAATAAAATGATGCCCCCAGCCCCAGCCAGCCCCCACTGCAATAAAATGATGCCCCCAGCCAGCCCCCCTGCAATAAAATGATGCCCCCAGCCAGCCCCCTGCAATAAAATGATGCCCTCAGCCAGCCACCACTGCAATAAAATGATGCCCCCAGCCAGCCCCCGTGCAATAAAATGATGCCTCCAGCCAGCCCCCCCTGCAATAAAATGATGCCCTCAGCCAGCCCCCACTGCAATAAAATGATGCCCCCAGCCAGCCCCCACTGCAATAAAATGATGCCCCCAGCCAGCCCCCCCTGCAATAAAGCTGTGTGCTGCGTTACAAACTCTACTTTCCTCTCCAGAAATACTGTTCTAATATAATAGTGCACTGAGTGTGTTAATTACATCAAGGAGGCTCCTTGATGTAATTAACACACTCAGTGCTCCACGTCCGTGATGTGCCTGTCACATTCCTGTAATAAGTTAACCTGGCTGGCCCCTGCTCCGGTCCGGTCCAGACTCCAGAATATGACAGTGCTGTGACAGAGGCGCTCTGTAAAACAAGGCTCCTCTCCTCAACGGCTATCTCCTCGATTTTTGCGCCATTGAGGGGGAGGAGCCTCGTGGGTTCCATCACGTGACGTGGACACAACAGCGTATCAGGCGGGCTGGCTAAGGCAGTGGGAGGAGGCAGAGGCAGAGCACAGGCTGAAGTACAACACCGCACACAACACCGCACACTTCAGCCTGTGCGATTAAGGCTCTATGAGCAGTGCCGGGCTGGGAGGAGCTATGCCTGCACAGTGAAGCATAGGATCACTGTGCAGGATAGGGGCTCTCTCTTTTCGCACGTGCAAATCTTAGGTGTGTCTGTGTGCACAGCAGCCTGGTCGGGAGAGGAGGAGTGAAGAGGCTAGTGATGTGTCACGCATGACTCAGCTGTTGTCAGGCAGAGCCAAATACTGTCTCCCTCTGCTATGCTCGCAGCTCTGTTGTGTGTGTCTGCCCGGTCCTAGCTACCTCCCTCCTGCCTCCCTGCTAGTATGTAGTGGCAGACTGGCAGAACTTAGTCAGTTGCTGGGGAATCTGGGGATATATATAATAATAAAATATTAATTTTTTAGATAGGATCATAGGATGTTATTTGAAAAATTATTTTTTATTAAACAAATATTTTTTTTTTTTGCTTAATTTTTTTTTTCTACTTGCCCTGGCTGGAGGTTCACGTGCGAATGTGCACAAACGGAGGAGCCTCCACTGTACATAGTATAACATAGGAACTGGTGAAGCAGCAGAGGCTGGAGAGTGCTTTAGTTAATCAGTTACATAGAATAAAATAGGAACTGGTGAAGCTGGAGAGGCTGGAGGGAGCTTTATTGAATCAGTTACATAAAATAACATAGGAACTGGTGAAGCTGGAGAGGCTGGAGGGAGGTTTAGTGAATAAGTTACATAGAATAACATAGGAACTGGTGAGGCTGGAGAGGCTCGAGGAAGCTTTAGTGAATCAGTTACATAGAATAACATAGGAACTGGTGAAGCTGGAGAGGCTGGAGGGAGCTTTAGTGAATCAGTTACATAGAATAACATAGGAACTGGTGAAGCTGGGGAGGCTGGAGGGAGCTTTAATGAATCAGTTACATAGAATAACTTAGGAACTGATGAAGCTGGAGAGGCTGGAGGGAGCTTTAGTGAATCAATTACATAGAATAACATAGGAACTGGTGAAGCAGGAGAGGCTGGAGGGAGCTTTAGTGAATCAGTTACATAGAATAACATAGGAACTGGGGAAGCTGGAGATGCTGGAGGGAGCTTTAGTGAATCAGTTACATAGAATAACATAGGAACCGATGAAGCCAGAGAGGCAGGAGGGAGCTTTGGTGAATCAGTTACATAGAATAACATAGGAACTGGTAAAGCTTGAGAGGCTGTATGGAGCTTTAGTGAATCAGTTACATATAATAACGTAGGAACTGGTGAAGCTGGAGAGGCTGGAGGGAGCTTTAGTGAATCGGTTACATAGAATAACATATGAACTGGGGGTGGACCTGCACTCAAGAGAGATGGCTGCACCCAAGTGAGCTCCGGAGTATCAAAAGGGCTCATAGCATGATATCAGACAGCTAGACCTCCAAAACTCGCAGGCATTGTTGGATTTTGCTTGAAGAGACAGACCTCAAGCTATTCAACCTCACTCCAGCTTCGGAGGTAAGAAGAGAAGGTCAAATCTCGCCACTTCTCAATCTATATCAGGCGCATGTGTAATATGGCGTCCATATAGGCCGCACGGAGTACTATGTATCCACAATGTAAAATAAAATAGGCTGATAGCGATCCTGGACCAGATCATTTATGCTCAGGGGGACCGAAATTATGGCCAACGATGCATATAAATTGAAAAACGGCTACTGTTACAAACTGCTATTTGTGACTGGCCCTTTAAATGGAAGGTTGCCCTGCTTCCCTGGATGTTGGAGAAGCCTATTTGCCAGCCTCCTTCCACATGACTATGGCCCCTGGAAGATTGTGCCCCTGAGGACATATTGACTTTTGTTGGGTGTGTGTGGCCCTTTAAGAACCATCTGGGGACATATTGTGACTTTGATGAACAATGCCCCTTTAAGACTATGTCCCCAGACCTGTGAAATGACTTGTCCCTGGCTTTCTCCCACTTGGTTCAGTTTCATTGTGTGCCATTAAGAGTTAAATTTTGTTCAGCTTCAAGAAACCTATTCTAAATACAAGTCTGCTGGGATTAGCTCTAATTAGGTTTAGTGATCAACTTTCCCATTGTCTAATCAGACTAGTATTGATAAGGTGGACTGCATTGTTTTATTGTGTGTAAAATGTTATCTGCTGAAGTAATGTTGTGGCCTGTCAAAGGGAGTGTCTCGCTATCTAATATCAAATGTGTGATGGGGGATTTTATGCCTCCCCCTGAGAGTGTCCTGTTTGCATGTAACCTCAATAAAAGCAGGCTGTGTGCTCCAGCACATCAGACCTATTTTCTGTCCCTCTAACTTGCAGCTTTGACTCATGTTTGTAGGGGACAGCTTATAATCACTACAGGGATTGCTGACTATGGTGCTGATGATTCTTTGGTGAGCGCTAGGAGCATCCTTTTCTACGGTCCAACTTCCAGCCAGCCTGGAGGCAACCGTAACATTTGGCGGCAGCGGTGGGATTGGCGTCCTAGCGCAAGGAGCAGCACCACAACAGCACTGGTATCGTAGGAGAGTTATTGAGGGCAACGCTAGCCACTGCGCAGCGTCCCTACCTACAGCAGCATGGAGCTGACAAGACACTATTCAGAACCCTGTGAAGAGCACCTCAACCTGATCCGTCGCTATGAGGGCGCGGATTTCGTTCCAGAGGTAAAGAGGCGGCTAGTCCGATATGGTCCAGACCCTGCACAGGAGGTAGTCAGTCGCATCATCCGGGAATTGGATACGGAGAACAAAGCGGCACGAGCCTTTGAGCGCCAACTGTGGAGTTTGAGGGTCTGGACACCTGGTCTCCAGCGAGAAAGTGAGTCACAGGGAGCGGAGAGCAACGACCTCCCTCCCCAGCGGCAGTATAGCGTGCAGAGGGAAGAGACAACCAGTCCCCTTCCCCAGCCAGAGATACCAGAGGCAGCAGGCCTCATAGACTGGTCCTGGGAGGACCCCCAGCAGGCAGGTGGAGATGGGACCGCAGTCTCTCTACCGGCCCTACAGGGATGCTGGGCAGGCGGCCCAGATCCCCAGCGACAGACCCAGCTACAGGGAGGGGAGAGCATCGACCTCCCTCCCCAGCCGGAGTGTGCCTTCCAGGGAGAGGAGACAACCGGTCTCTCTCCCCAGCCGCAGCATGTTCCACAGGAAGCGGAGAGCATCGACCTCCCTTCCCAACGGCCACCGGAGTATCAGGAGGAGGAGGTAAGCCAATCTCCCCCTCCCCAGCTAACTCCTAACTTGGGCCCAGGGTTAACAGTGGAGATGTTAACCCCCACTGACCCCCACGTTCCCTTTGCCACCGGGCAGGACTATGCCCCAATTCCCCCAGCAGAAGAGCTGGCATCAGAACAGAGCGCTGCTGGCCTCTGCCCTACAGACCCCCTTGTTACAGGACTGGCCTGCAAACCCCTCACCCCAGCAGAAGCGCTGGCACCAGGGCAGAGTGCCGCTGGCCTCTGCCCCCCAAGTACCATCAGCTATTTGCACAGCTGCGCCAGGAAGGCAAAGGATGCTACACTTTCATCCTATAACCTGGAACCTACAGGCCAGTGCTACTTGTTGTGGGGGGGCTGCTTTGCTGCTAGTGTTTATTTGTGGGTGGGTTGCGAGACTAACTTAGGCACTGACCGACAGAAGGTCAGGTGCCTTGTTAGTCTCCCTCCAAAAGGGGAGATATGTTACAAACTGCTATTTGTGACTGGCCCTTTAAATGGAAGGTTGCCCTGCTTCCCTGGATGTTGGAGAAGCCTATTTGCCAGCCTCCTTCCACATGACTATGGCCCCTGGAAGATTGTGCCCCTGAGGACATATTGACTTTTGTTGGGTGTGTGTGGCCCTTTAAGAACCATCTGGGGACATATTGTGACTTTGATGAACAATGCCCCTTTAAGCCTATGTCCCCAGACCTGTGAAATGACTTGTCCCTGGCTTTCTCCCACTTGGTTCAGTTTCATTGTGTGCCATTAAGAGTTAAATTTTGTTCAGCTTCAAGAAACCTATTCTAAATACAAGTCTGCTGGGATTAGCTCTAATTAGGTTTAGTGATCAACTTTCCCATTGTCTAATCAGACTAGTATTGATAAGGTGGACTGCATTGTTTTATTGTGTGTAAAATGTTATCTGCTGAAGTAATGTTGTGGCCTGTCAAAGGGAGTGTCTCGCTATCTAATATCAAATGTGTGATGGGGGATTTTATGCCTCCCCCTGAGAGTGTCCTGTTTGCATGTAACCTCAATAAAAGCAGGCTGTGTGCTCCAGCACATCAGACCTATTTTCTGTCCCTCTAACTTGCAGCTTTGACTCATGTTTGTAGGGGACAGCTTATAATCACTACAGGGATTGCTGACTATGGTGCTGATGATTCTTTGGTGAGCGCTAGGAGCATCCTTTTCTACGGTCCAACTTCCAGCCAGCCTGGAGGCAACCGTAACAGCTACATATAAATAAAAAGTGTGTCACAGCCTTATAGCACTTCATAGCAGATCTCAACGACAGTGCACTGCACCTTACAATAAGTGGATTGTTTCACTCCAATTATAAATATTGCGCATCTTGCAGATATATTAAAGAGGCATCGTCTGACATTTATAGGTTATATGGACTTTAAATAGTATGGACTTTGTGTATCGACTGACAGGTCTCATAGCCCCCAGAATGGTTCTAATAACTATTGTTGAGCCTAGGAAACAGGAATATAGTATAGTATCCTTTTAAAATGTTCCCTGTGCATCAGTCATTCCATATAGGTTTTCTCTAATTTGAGGATTTCAATACATCTAAGTGATTGTTCAATATGTCTCCAAAGAAAGGTAATAAAGTTGATTGCTCAGCAAAGAAAAAGTTAAATGCAGGGCCTTCTGTGAACTATTATTTTAAATGTCTGAAAACACCGCAAAATCTGGTGGCTCAGGAAAAAGATATAACAAGACAAGATTCCATTTCATCAGAATCAGAATCTGATTGTCCAGTTTCGGCTATTTCTTTTCCTAAAGCTCTCTTGGACTCTTTACCATCAAAAAAAGATTTCACTACGTTAATCCACCAGGTTAAACAATGTATCCAAAGAGAAATCTCAGACATAAAAAAAGATCTTACAGAAGTGGGTCAAAGAGTGGAGAAACTGGAGGAAGAATCGTCACAACAGAGCACAGCAATGGCAAGTTTTTATGACCAACTTGCTTATCAAGAAAATACCATTATACAATTGGAAAACAAAATAGACGACTTGGAAAACCGGAGCTGTCACCACAATATTAGAATTAGGGGCTTATCAGAAGCAGTGGCCCCACAAGAGCTAGAAAAGTACGTTCAGAGTACGTTTGCCTATCCATTAGATGAAGAGGAAAATGCTACAGTAGCTCTAGATAGAGCTCATCGAGCTTTGAGGGTTAGACCCTCCGAAGATCAACCTCCCAGAGAAGTAATAGTAAAAGTCACAAACTACCGAATTAAAGGAAAATTGATGAAGCAAGCGAGGCTCAAGCACCCGATAAAATTTAAGGTTGCGGATCTACAATTCTTTGAAGATCTGTCTTCCAGAACGCTTCAGAAAAGGAGAGACTTAAAGCCTTTAACATATAAGCTATGCCAACAAAATATCCCTTATAGATGGGGACATCGGTTCAACCTACAAAAACAGTGGAAAGGTAAAAGAATCTTGTGCCACTCTCCAGAAGATATACCGTCAACGTGTAAGGATTTACAAATTGACCTGCCAACTTCTTTAAGCGACAAGAACTTCAACTTCAAAAACAACACCTCCAGGATGAATCAACTTCCTCAAAGGCCAGAATGACAAAGAGTGTCATCTAGAAGAAATGATAAACCTTACCTTATGCAGGCTGCCAGGACGGATGAGGAGCCACATAGACTGAACATAAGTATTATGTTTCTTCTTGTGATATATGAGATACTTGTTCTAGGTTATGGTACCTGGATTTTCCTTTAGAGGATAATTAAAAGTCTAAAGCAATTACCTAGGAATTTTTTAGTTTGCTACTATGTTCTCCAAAATGCTGAATTATTTGAAAATTGTGTTGCCTTATATGCCTAGAATACAGTTTAAAGTTCGCTTAAAGGGACACTGAACCCATATTTTTTCTTTTGTGATTCAGATAGAGCATGCAATTGTAGGCAACTTTCTAATTTACTCCTATTATCAAATTTTCTTTATTCTCTTGGTATCTTTATTTGAAATGCAAGAATGTAAGTTTAGATGCCGGCCCATTTTTGGTGAACAACCTAGGTTGTCCTTGCTGATTGGTGGATAAATTCATCTACCAATCAAAAACTGCTGTCCAGAGTACTGAACCAAGAAAAAAGCTTAGATGCCTTTTTTTTCAAATAATGATAGCAAGAGAACAAAGAAAGATTGATAATAGGTGTAAATTAGAAAGTGGCTTAAAATTGCATGCTCTATCTGAATCATGAAAGAAAACATTTGGGTTCAGTGTCCCTTTAAGGAAAATATTGGGTATGCTTTATACCCTATAATTAGGATATATATAAAAAGTCAAATGTTTTCTACCGCCCTTTTGGTAGTGTACTCCCCCTGTTCTTTCTTAAAGCTTTATGCTTTGGAATTACTGTTTTGTATATAGTTTGTATGTTTTTTTTTACTTAAGCCTAGGAATGGCGATTTTGTATTCTAGTGTCATTGTAATGCTGTCACCCATCTATAACGAGCTCTTTTTTTTAAATTTGCTATGTCTCTACATACTAATAAGCAATATTTACATATAATCACACAAAATGTGAAGGGGTTAAACTGCCCAAATAAAAGAGCCTTTGCTTTGCAAGATTTACGTAGAAGAGGAGGTATGATCCTACTTTTGCAGGAGACCTACTTTAAGACAACTAAAGTACCAGCATATTTCACTACCGATTTTACACAACATTTTCAAAGTTCTAATCAATAAAAAAAGGTAAATGGAGTGAAAATCCTTATCCACAAATCTATCCCGTTTTTATAAATAATATTACCCCCAGAGTCTTAGAAAATACTAAGGACCCTTTAATTATGGGAGGTGACTTAAATATCCCACTAGTTCCTGCAATGGATAGCTCAAACCCTAAGCCACAAATGACACACAAAGCTACTCAAACTATATGGCGAAATTTCAAAACTCTGACTCTACATGACACGTGGCGTTACTTAAACCCCTTTAAGAGGGGTTATACATTATTTTCCCACCCACATAGGAGTAATTTGAGACTTGATTACATATTATTAGACCACAATGCACTTTCATATATAAAACAATCCAACATAAAACATACAACATGGTTGGATCACTCCCTGGTAGAGTGTTTCTTAAATTGGCCATCTAGGCCGATCAGACCATTCTGTTTGAGATTAGATGACACATTATTACTAAACCCAAAAAACTTGGAGAACTTCACCAAACAGATGGAGACATACTTTTTGATTAACGCTTACAGTGACTCAAAACCAGATATGGTCTGGGAAGCTCTTAAGGCCTAAATGAGAGGCAAATCTAATAAATCTAGAGCAACCAAACAAAGAAAAGCTAGGGAAGAGTACACTAGGTTAGCTCAGAAGATAATGGAGCTAAACTTTTTAGTTAAAATGAACCACACTGATGAATCTCTCCTTGATATACTTTGGGATAAAAGAAATAAACTAAATGATCATTTACAAGTTGAGATCCAGAGAAAACAGCTATTTTTACTAGGGTTGCACCGATACCATTTATTTATGACCAAGTACAAGTACCGATACTTGTTTTCAAATACTCGCCGATACCAATTACTGATACTTTTTTTTTTTTTTAATGTCATGTGACAGTTTACCAAGCACAATACAGACTAATTATTTAAGATTCCTTCTTTATAATTATAAAGGACTGTAATTCAAAAGACATTATGAAATAATAAGTTTTATTTGTCACAAAGTTTACTGAACATGTTTATAAATAAAAAATATTACAATAAAATATTACATTTAAAGGGGTGATACAATTGGGTTGTAGGGCTGTTATATAACATCAAGCTGACATTTGTATGGAGGTTCGACTCTAAGTTGAACAGTCTTTCACTTTCCACACTACCGCATGGGGCAGAAAGATATTTTTGGGCCATTTTAGACAGAGCTGGAAATCTGTTTATTAACTGCCCAGTACTTCAGGGGTTTGTCTGAATGAGGTACAGTGATCTCTCCTACAATAATACAAATAACAGCAATTTGTATTGGCAGAACAGTAGTAAACAATTTTTAGTTTAGTCTCCACTCCAGTTTAAAATGAAATGAAAAAACGCCACAAGATAGCATATGGCTAGGAAGTGGAGGTATCGGTTTAAGTATCGGTGCATTTGCATGAGTACAAGTACTCATGCAAATACTTGGTATCGGTACCGATACCGATACTAGTATCGGTGCAACCCTAATTTTTACAACAAAAATTTTATGGTGATAGCAACAAAACTGGTAAACTCTTAGCTAGGGCACTTAAAGGGACACTAAACCCAACTTTTTTCTTTCGTGATTCAGATAGAGCATGCAAATTGAAGCACCTTTCTAATTTACTCCTATTATCAAATTTTCTTCATTCTCTTGGAAATTTGGGTTCAGTGTCCCTTTAAAAAACAACAGCTACCATCTTATATTCATTCAATTACCTCTAAGAAAAGGTACCCAAGTAGAAGATACTAAACATATTGCCAAAATATTTCTAGAAATTTACCATAAACTATATAACATTCATACAGGCCGACCCTCAGAGTCACATAGAGAAGCATGTAACAGATATCTAAACAATATCAATCTTCCCAATCTCTCCTCGGATGAACCCCAATTATTAGAATCTCCAATAACGGCTGAGGAGCTATCTGAAGCTATATCCAACATGAAACCGGGCAAAGCTCAAGGCCCTGATGGTTTCACCAATCTTTACTATAAAACCTTTCAAGCTCATCTGATCCCACATTTAACTTTGTTATTTAATTATATAGCAGTCGACCATCCATTCCCCGACACTATGTTACAAGCCCATATAACAGTTCTACCGAAACCAGGCAAAACTTAAAATACTCAGGCCAATTTTAGACCTATTTCTCTACTTAATGCGGACCTTAAAGGGACAGTACACTGTAAAATTGTTTTTATATTAATGTATTTTCAATGACTTGTTATATCTGCTGCAGAATATAAAATGTATGAGAAATTGCATTTTCAGGTTTATTTGTGTATATGAAGTAGCTGGTTTTGTGATTTTAAACCACAGCCTATTACAATGGGTTGAGCTTCAGGTAATATCATATCTCATTATGTTATCACTTTGTGTACACAGACTTGCTTCCTTATCTTATATTTGTCTGGAAAACTAAAGCTCAATACATAGAGAGAACAATGGAAAATTATCATTTTATTACTAAACTATCCTGCACCCCACTGTGAGTTTAAAAAGTGAGGGAATGTGGTGACATTTTATCAAAGGAATATTGGAATATAGCTCACAGATTTTATACCTGGCAATTCACATAGCTGGTTTTAAAGTTGAATATTCAAGTAGTTCTTTTGTCTAGTGTCTGTCTAGGTGGGACACTCCCAATGGCCTTGAGTGGCATTTGATAGGCCACTCCCTTTTGAATTGGGGTATAAAATACTGTAACACCAGAACCTCTGTCTCTTTTTCTTATTTTACTTATCCTGGAAAGATGGCTGATGGTGGACACCTTGGAAAATGTGGCTAAGTATATTCCTATGATTATTTTAGCATTATTGGACAAATTGGGGTTATTGTAGTAAAGTTGCCCTGTATTCAATATTGGACTGTATGCTGTAAAATAGATTTGTATATATACCTGTAAATATTTATCTTATTATTAACATATATTGATTCCTAAATAAACTGTTTGGGAAAAAATGGAGACCCTCTCATAGAGTTTATTTCACAATTTATTTGTGTTGGTTTTAGCGGTTTCACCATAGATTAGAATTATATTTAGTATAAAGTAAAGATGTTTTAAATGAATAAATAACCACATTTTGGCGGCCATGAAGTTGTAGACAAATCCATATGCAAATTAGTTTTGCAGGAATTAAAAAATATGTTGATTTAATTTTAGAATATTGCAGGATAAATATATATATAAATACATTTTTTTTAAACGTTTTGTCAAGAAAAACATGGTTTTAAAAACCTGGATTTCTGTTCTGTATAAATTTGCATTTGCATAGAGTTACATGAGGGGAAGCACATAAAGGTTGGTTTCAGCAGGCCTGTTATTTTTACTGCTGGGATTTATAAATTGTATGCAGGATTCATCTCTGTGAATGTGTTACACCCAGAGCTGTAGCTTGCCCTACACATAAATTTCATTCTGAATTTTATGTCAAGACAGGAGGCTTCATATTTTGCATTATTCTTTACTGACACCAAAAACAACAGCAAAAAATAATGACATAGCAACAGCGTATAACCAATCAGGATACAGCATAACAATAAAGAGTCCTGAACAATCTAAGTCCTTCCTCTTTTCTTTGCTGCACCAAAGACAAGCAGGTCACATATTATTTCTTTCCTGAATAATATTCTATACATACATATTTAGAATTGTTTTTCCATTTAATTTAACTCTTTTCACATTTAAATAAATAATAGCCATCGTGTGTGTTTCTAACTAGGAATTACTTATCTTTTGTTAACCTAATTGTAATGTAATTTTTTGCCTCCATCTACGGATCAGCCACTTCTGGAGTAGCTGCTCCGTTTCTTAGTCTGGAAAGTTTTGACTGTTTACGGATCAGCCACTTCAGTGTGGCTGCTCCGTTTTTCTCTTAAAACATTTTGGGCAATCTGTCTCTGTTACGGATCAGCCACTTCAGTGTGGCTGCTCCGTTTTTTCTCTTAGCATTTTGAGCTATCCGTCAAAATCTGTCGTCGGAGCAGCCGCCTTGCTAAGACGGACTGCTCCGTTTGTACCCTCACTCGCGTCTGAGGCCGGTGCCGCTACGGGGTCACGCGGACACGCACCTGACCGGGGGCTATTAAGCTGAACTGGTCGGGTGTGTGAGCCGCGGCCTGTGTCGGCTCCGGCTCGGGAGTGTGGAGTTTTCTCTTTTCAAAGTAACATGGCTAATGAGTAATACTCATCCATTAATGGTTTATATAAAATATGTTATAAAGTGCATCTAATACCTCCGTAATAAAGTATATACATAACCCTATAGATTGTGTTATTTTCAAAGTTTTAAGGGATCAGTTTGCCGTTTTTCCCGCCTTTTTTACTTTAAAGTTTATTAATATGTAAATGCAGTCCTTGGTTGCTGCTGCTCTTATGGCTCTATGCTTAGCCTTTCTGCCTCTCATGCAATAGGTTGGGAGTTCGATTCCAACTAACCTCCTTAATACACTTAGCTTCAGGTTATAAAGATATTTATAATTGGTCAGTAACTTTCTTTATTAAAAAAAAAAAAAAAAAAAAAGGAAAGATATTTATTTTAAATGTCTCCTTTTTATTAAACTTTTTGTTTAGCCTTGAGGACTAACACTGTAGACTGACAGTTTATAGGTTCAGGGTTCAAATCCTGCCTATTAATATAAATACATTTTTTATTTATTTCTTATTTTTATTTTTTCTAAAATGATTTTTAATTTTAAATTTTACTTTTTTATTTAGATCTGAACTTCAGTGCATTAATTTCAAAATGGAGTCTGCCGACCCTGTCATTGACCCCGCCCCTTCTTCCTCCCAATCCAAAGAGGAACTTTTAGCCTACATTAATTCAACCATAGCGTCTGCCCTAAAACATAATATTTCCCCTCCTGAAAATTTTTTAGAACAACCTATGCCTCTTCATTTGGAAGAATCTTCTTCCTCTGATTCAGACTCTCCAATAATACGCAAGCGTCATTGGAGGACTCATTCTCGCTCTGCCCCACATACAGGCAAGGCTCCGAGACCTAAAGCCCCTCCCCTGGGCGTTTCACATAGGGGTCCCAGAACCTCCTCCCCAGAGGCTAAACGGGGTAAACGAACCCTTTCTCCCTTGGGTACACGAAGGGGGATTCAGAGCTCTGACTCTGAGAATTTTGACATGGAGGACTATATGGAATCCTTTCCTGGGCTGGATCGGGAAGAGGATCCTCTGTCTGACCTAGAACTTGATCCAGTTCCAGCTCCTCAGGCAAGAGCTCCTCGTTCTCGACCCTCCCATATTGAACTAGAGGACGAAATGGTTGACCCGGCTGGGAATCCCATTTTTAGTCCCAAACACATTAAACACCCCAGGTCATCTGACTGGGCATTGGCTCCTCATCTCTCTCGCTTTTTGCAGAGATCGCTCAGGAAGTGAAGATCGCTCTCGATCGTGAAGATCGTAATAAGCTACGTGCAGAATGTCGTAGACCTTCCCTCCCTTGTAGGGAATCTGTAACTCCTGAATTTGACGCTAAACTTGCTACCTTTCTAACTAGAAAAGGTAGGGACCCAAGAAAAGGCTTAGACAAAGCTCTTAGAGGGGTTCAGGATAAACTCCTGGACACTTCGGGTCCTTTGGCCCAGATTTTGCATCTTGCGGATGAAGCCCTTCTGTCTGGCTCTCCCTTAGATCCTTTCGCCATTCGAGAATGGGCCTTTCGAGCTTTTTGCTTCCTTGGCAACGCCAACGTAGCCATTTCTACTGAACGCAGAAGGTCTGCATTGTTGCGAATTAATCCCAGATTGGCTGTTCTCGCTGTCGAGGAAGCAGGCTCTTCTGCCAAAGGTCTTCTCTTTGGGGAACCCTTTTTAGATATCATGAGGCATTACGTTTCCACCTTTACATCTATTGACAAAATTCAAGCCTCCCTTAGGAGAGTTTTCAACCCTTCCAACCGGGTTTTTGGCAGGGCCGGCAGATTCAGGGGTCGTCTGCCCGGCCATCAGCAATTCATGGTCCAGCAACGCCAAGCAGTCGCTTTCCAGTAGTACCCCACCTACCCTCAGAGGGCTCTCTTCCCACCAAGATCTCGAGCTGCCAGAACCAGACCAGCCCTTCCTAGGCCAACCTTACCTCCAGGCCCCTCCAATGCTCAGAGTGAGTACTCCTCCTTTACACCTGACTTCTTTCCCCATGTCTCCCTTTGCAGGCAGACTGTCCCTTTTTTCCCATTCGTGGGATTTAATATCTCAGGATCCTTGGATTGCTCAAACAGTGAGAGGCTTCAAGCTCGAATTCATATGCCCTCCTTTCCAGAGTGGTCCCCCAAAACCCCTGAACCTCTCAAAATCAAATATAGACCTTATTGGTTCAGAAGTTCAATCTCTCTGTCTCAAAGGCGCTATAGAGGAGGTTTTGAACCAACAAGGCGGTTTTCTAAGCAACCTTTTTCTAGTGAAGAAAAAGACAGGTGGTTTTCGTCCGGTCATCAATCTACGGGACTTGAATTTTTTCGTGGTATACCGACATTTCAAGATGGAGGGTATCCACATGCTCAGGGACCTTCTACGTCTCGGGGACTGGTTCGTCCGCCTAGATTTGACAGATGCCTACCTTACGGTACCTGTTTTCCCAGACCATCGGAAATTCCTCAGGTTCCTCTGGGACGAAAGGATATGGCAGTTTACTTGCCTTCCTTTCGGCCTCAGTTCAGCTCCTTGGTGTTTCACCAAGCTTCTAAAACCCGTCGTGGCAATCCTCAGAGGCAAAGGCATTCGCCTTATCATTTATCTGGACGACATTCTCCTTATGGCAGAAGATCAATCTTCCCTCCTTTCTCACTTACACACAACCTCCTCCCTTCTTCAAGGGCTGGGATTTGTGATCAACTTGGAAAAATCAGCTCTAACTCCCTCTCAGAAGGTAGAGTTTCTGGGTTTTCTCATAGACTCCACCTCAGGTCTGCTCCTCCTTCCTCAAGAGAAGATCGACAAGATCAAATTAGAAATTCAAGAGGTACTAGCGTCCCCCATGATATCTATCCGTCAACTTTCCAGAATTATCGGGCTCCTCGCCTCCTCCATTCAGGCAATTTTTCCTGCCCCCCTGCATTACCGAGCAATGCAGAGGCTGAAGATTCAATCTTTCAGAGAATGTCGTTCATATCACCAGATGATTTGTTTGAACGAGGAGGTCCGTGCAGAGATGTCCTGGTGGCTCCGTCACATGGAATCCTGGAATGGCAAGGCTATCTTCGGATCCACGCCAGACTTTGTGCTTTCCTCAGATGGCAGTCTGCTGGGTTGGGGGGCGTCTTTCGAGACCTCGGCGACGGGGGGATCTTGGTCCCCTCTAGAACAGTCGCTTCACATCAATTGTCTAGAGCTCTTGGCAGGTTCTTTTGCCATCCGCTCGTTCTCCAAACAGTTTACGAATTGTTGCATCCTCCTTCGTATGGACAACATATCTGCGGTCCAATACATCAATCGTTTAGGAGGAACGAAATCCAAGATGCTATCAGACCTTACCTCAGAATTGTTCAGATTCTGTGCCTCCCGCAACATTTCCCTCCGGGCTGAATATATTCCTGGGGTCACCAACATTGTCGCGGACTGGTTTTCTCGTTTTTGGAGAGACTCCAGCGATTGGTGACTTCTTCACCCCATTTTTCTGCAAATTCAGAGTATTCTCGGTCCCTTTTCAATTGCCCCGCTACTTCAGCTGGCTTCCAGATCCGGGGAGCGAAGCTTCGGATGCTTTTCTACAGAATTGGCCTCAATGCGGAGCTTATGCTTTTCCCCCCTTCTCGCTCATCACGAGAACCCTTTGGTCGGTCAGGAGACTCAAATGCTCCCTGACAATAGTTACCCCCTTCTGGCCAATGCAACCTTGGTTCCCTCTTCTTCTGGAGATGGTAGTCTCCCCTCCTCTCCTTCTGCCCAATCAGTTAGATATTCTTTCAGACCCACAAGGGGAACCACATCCCCTGGTTCTCCAGAACCGCCTTCCCCTGCTAGCTTGGCAGATTTCAGGGGATCTTGGTCTTCAGAAGGCCTTTCAAGAGACGCTCAGCTCCTCCTTCGAGAATCTTGGGCCCCTGGCACCAGGAAATGTTACGCTTCAGCCTGGACGTCATGGGCTTGTTGGTGTTCTCGCAGGCAGGTTGATCCCTTTTCAGCCCCTGTAGTTCTTATTGCAAATTTTCTTTCAGAACTGTTTTCCCAAGGGAAAGCTTATCGCTCCATTAATGTCGTCCGCTCCGCAATTTCAGCGGGCCATTTTCCAGTCGATGGCAACCCAGTTGGTAGACACCCCTTGGTTTGCAGGATTTTAAAAGCTATTCGTTTGAAAGTTCCCCCTTCTGCTCGATACACTCACCTTTGGGATGTCTCCATCATGCTAGCCTTTCTTAGGGATTGGCCTTCCAATATAGAACTTTCTCTTAAACAGTTGTCGGCCAAGTTGGCGATGCTGCTCTGCTTAGTTTCCTTCCGCAGAATTTCGGACATCCGTGCGTTGGATATTGAAGGCATTTCCTTTTCCCCTGAGGGCGTTACCTTTTCCATCTCTAAACGCACAAAATCCATGTCATCTTCTATTTTTTACCCTTATTTCCCTGACGACCCTCAACTCTGTGTGGCTCTCTGTTTGAAATCTTATCTTTCTAGGACTACTTCCTCCCGCCCTTCCTCCGGAGGTCAATTGCTAATTTCTTTTGTTCCACCCTTTCATCCTGTCTCTTCTCCCACTTTGGCCAGATGGGTCTGTTGGCTCATGTCCGCCGCAGGCATTGACTTTTCTTTTGGAGCTCATTCTGTTCGGGGTGCGGCTGCATCCAGAGCTCTTTTATCGGGTAGTAGCCTTCAAGATATCCTTAAAGCTGCAGATTGGTCTTCTTCAACCACCTTTTCTCGTTTCTATTTTAAACCCATTCTTCACGCTTCTGAGTCTTTACTTTTATTGCGTTAAAATTGCAAAATATGAAGCCTCCTGTCTTGACATAAAATTCAGATTATTATAACCTTGGTGACTAAATAATCTTGATTTTATTAAAGACAGGAGGCGAATATTTTCCCACCCTTTTTTATTGCCTCTCCCAATACAGGTTTATAAAAAAAAAAAAAAAGGATATTGAAATGTTATGTATGCTCTTTAATTTTATTCTTTAGATATGTCTAAGAGAACAATTATTATTGTCATTTTATTTTTCTTTCCAGTGTAATCCGGTGGTTCTCCCAAGGCTTCACTAGGATCTTCTTCAAACCTTCGAATTCCTCACTTCCCAGGATGTTGTTGATGTTCGTTCTTCTATAATCTGCTAGTTCTTCACCAAAGAAAAGAGGAAGGACTTAGATTGTTCAGGACTCTTTATTGTTATGCTGTATCCTGATTGGTTATACGCTGTTGCTATGTCATTATTTTTTCTTCCTTTCAGTTTCTTTGCTGTTGTTTTTGGTGTCAGTAAAGAATAATGCAAAATATTCGCCTCCTGTCTTTAATAAAATCAAGATTATTTAGTCACCAAGGTTATAATAATCTGAATTGTTCTGGAATTTGTGTTTGCTTTTATTTGCATGGGATTTGAACTTTAAATTTATAGTCTATTACAATTCAAATTTGGTTTTGTTTGAATATTCACTTTTGTGAGCAAATGTTTCAGATTGTATGGGAAATTGTGTAGAATTTAAAGTTTAGAAATTACAGTATAACTTTGGGAATATGCTAAGCCATAAGCAGTTTAAAGCATATTTTGTTTTTCCCTCCCTCTTCTTCCATTTCTTTGTTTGTAAGTAGATAGTTCAGATTTAAGATTTAATAATTAAGTTTGTATGGAATACAAAAAGGTGTAACCTTTGTTTGGGTGACAAAGTTAAACATTTGCATTTTCCTGTGTTTGGAGCAAATCCTGGAAACAAAACTATGGTTGAAATTAGCATTTCAAAAGTTCTATAGAAACTTCCTGTACTTACCTGAAACCAAATAAATGTGCAATTTGCTTGCAAACTAGTTTATGGGGTTTGCCTTAAAGGGACTGTCTACCATATAATTGTTATTGTTTTAAAAGATAGATAATCCCTTTATTACCCATTCCCCAGTTTTGCACAACCAACACAGTTATATTAATGCACTTTTTATAACTGAAGAATGTACCTTGTATCTAAGAACATTCTTCCAGCCCCCTGATCACATGACTGTGACTGTTTATTATCTATTGTCTTGCAGTTAGCTTGTTTTGGGCTAAATCTTAAATAACTCCCTGTACACAGTGTTATCTATATGGCCCATGTGTACTTTCTGTCTCTTTGTGTTGCTAAAAAGCCTGTGATAAGAGGCAGCCCTCAAAGGCTTAGAAATTAGCATATGAGCCTACCCATCAAACTAAGAATACCAAGAAAAAAAAGCAAATTTGAAGATAAAAGTAAATTGGAAAGTTGATTAAAATGACATGTCCTATCTGAATAATGAAAGTTTAATTATCATTATAGTTTTTACTCAATTTAACACTGTATGCTTCCATTGCTTTAGCTAATTGTTTTAGGAAAATATCAGTAAAAAGGCTTCCTTGCTTTGCTTTGTTCATTTATTTTATTTAGGTCAGTACAGTATTATTAAAGAGAACAATATTACATTTTTAATTTTGTTCTGCTTAATTTCTGTTTAGTCTGGTGTTTCATTGCCCTATAGATATGATAATTCCTTGCATTTGGGGCAGGTAAAATAGTCTGGCAAACTATGCTGTGAGAGACACACTATTCTAAGTCTGTTCCCCAGATTTAAAATAAAGAATATTGAGCAGTGGTTAGGAAAACTAAATTTAACTATATTACCGCCTCTGCTGGAATGCTGATCTGCTTATAAACAGATCTAATTACTACCCCTTCTAGATGGCTTAACTGCTATGCCCTTTGTTGTGTAAGATTAGCATCTCAATGGTATTTTGTACATCCTGTGTTAACATTTAAAAAAAAACTACTATGCTGTGAGAGACACACTATTCAGAGTCTGTTCTAGTATATATATATTTTATTTTTTATTTTAGTTCTAACGGCTATCTGATAAAAATGTTTGGAAAAAACTATATTTCACAGGAAATTTGTGATTATTTTAACAATTATATTCATAAATACAATGGCCCATTCCTCATTCCAGTAGCTAAGAACCCAAACTATGAAAGTGTTTTAGAGATACTCACTCGGGTAATATCTATTAAAAAGATTAATAATGATAAAAGAAAATGTATGATAGCGCAGGCAGTGATGTCAACAATAAGGGGACTAACAAACATTATTGGAGACTTGACAGAGCAAAATACAGATCTTAAATTAAAGTTAGAAAAAACACAGTCTGATAGAGATTGTATTAAACTTTCTGCTTTAACTAACACCATGCAGATCGGTAAATTACAACGTCAATTAAAATTAACAGAACACAGCAGAAACGAATACTCAAATAAAATTACTGAGTTACAAATGAAGATAAAACAAGAAGAAAAAATAATTAGTGATATTTCTGGGAACAATGCAGATAGTGATCACTTACTGCCACAAAGGAAAGAGCCAAAACAAGTAGTAAAACAAGATAAAATGCAAGTGGGCCCCACTAAAAAAACAAGTTCTGTTCCAATTGCCCCTGTCATAATATCTGAGAATTTTAACAACCTGAAAGTTCCTACAGGTTTTTCAAATCAGACTAGGCCGATGACTGTAGCAGATAAAGACATTTTTAAGAAATGGTGGGGCACAATCCCCACAAACAGCTTTAATAACTTTTCCCATTGGTTTCACAAGGGAACTGAAAAAGCCATAAAATTAGGTATGAGCATGTCGCAATGGACAGAATTGCTTCAAGATGCCATGGGCCCCTATGCCAACAGGTTATTAGGATTCACCTCAAGCATATTTGATCAGGCTGGGAGAATAATTAAAACCTTTTTCAATTTTACTAATCTAGAAAAAGAGATTAGTGAAATTACCATGAGACCTCTAGATGGGCCATTTGAAGTAGCAAAAAGAGTTTTATTCTGGTGTGTGCTGCGCCAGCCACAGACCCAAATGGTCTGGGAGTCACCAGCTCATATACAGAGGGTACTTGAAGCTCTCCCCAGAAAATGTCAGGAGTTTTTAAAGCTGTATGATCCAAACTCTACAAACTTAGATATGGTGCTCACTAGAGAAGTGGTGGAATTATCACCCATACACCATTAAGGCAATTTCTGCAGTGAAGCAGTCAATGGAGAACAATCTGACTATTCACAGGCAGGAATCAGAGAGGGGTAACAGAAGAAATGTTTGTGGATATCAGAATCGTAGAGCATCAAATTCAGGAAACTGGAGAGGCAGGAATTTAAATGGTGATATTAACAGAGGAGAAAATAAGTATAAAAATTGGAGGCTGAGGTCAAATGAGATGAACAATAAGGCCAACTTAAGTTATTGGGAACTCAAACAAAAAAACAGGAGAATGAGAGATGAAATTGGGTTTCTAAAGAAGCAACTGACAGAGCAACTGACAGAGCTGGAGGGCTCAAATTAAATCATTCATTTTTGTTTATAAGCATATTTGTTTGCAGTACATTTGTATTGTGTAATGTGTACTTTAGTTTTAAGTTCAATTAATAATTTTAAGTGTTTTTCATTATTAAGTTTTAAATGCCAATATTAAGAATGTATAGTTAATTGATGCATTCTCTTTCTAAAAAACAATAACCGATACCTCCATTGTGATTAGTTTTGGGAGGCCACATGCAATAACATTTCTATGTAAACTGTCTGAAGTCTTATCTTGCAGGAAGAAAACCAATGAAGATAGAAGGCTTCTCACCTTTCCTTCCAGTTTTTCCCCAATAACACATATTATAGATTGTTGTTTTTCAGGTGTCTTCAGGACTGATCTTACCATGAAGCTATGATGGTGGCATTGGACAAATTAAATAAGTATAATGTATCACAATGGAGATGCAAAATGGTGCATTAGGCCAAAATAATACCATTGTATAAATGTTGCTAATGGGGTTTAGCATAGGATTTTGTGTTTCTATGTATAATTTTAAATGCATTTTTTAATGAATTGTATAAAGTTAGACTAGGAATTGACAGTCCTAGGAAAGTACAGAAGAGCTCATATCGCCGAGTCTTAAGGGATGGTGGGAGAATTTTTCCTGGAAGGTTTTTGCTCCCACTGTGTTCTTCTGTACTAGTGGGTATAACTAGAAAATGGGGCAACATAGGAGAAGAAAAAGTGAGGGAATGTGGTGACATTTTATCACAGGAATATTGGAATATAGCTCACAGATTTTATACCTGGCAATTCACATAGCTGGTTTTAAAGTTGAATATTCAAGTAGTTGTTTTGTCTATAAAATACTGTAACACCAGAACCTCTTTCTCTTTTTCTTATCTTACTTATCCTGGTAAGATGGCTGATAGTGGACACCTTGGAAAATGTGTATATTCCTATGATTATTTTAGCATTATTGGACAAATTGGGGTTATTGTAGTAAAGTTGCCCTGTATTCAATATTGGACTGTATGCTGTAAAATAGATTTGTATATATACCTGTAAATATTTATATTATTAACATATATTGATTCCTAAATAAACTGTTTGGGAAAAAAATGGAGACCCTCTCATAGGCCTAGATTTGGAGATTGGCGGTAGCCGTGAAAACCAGCGTTAGAGGCTCCTAACTCAAAAAAGGGTCTAACGCTCACTTTTCAGCCGCGACTTTTCCATACCGCAGATCCCCTTACGTCAATTGCGTATCCTATCTTTTCAATGGGATTTTTCTAACTCCGGTATTTAGAGTCGTGTCTGAAGTGAGCGTTAGAATTCTAACGACAAAACTCCAGCCGCAGAAAAAAGTCAGTAGTTAAGAGCTTTCTGGGCTAACGCCGGTTTATAAAGCTCTTAACTACTGTGCTGTAAAGTACACTAACACCCATAAACTACCTATGTACCCCTAAACCGAGGCCCCCCCCCCACATCGCCGCCACTCGATTACATTTTTTTAACCCCTAATCTGCCGACCGCCACCTACGTTATCCTTATGTACCCCTAATCTGCTGCCCCTAACACCGCCGACCCCTATATTATATTTATTAACCCCTAACCTGCCCCCCACAACGTCGCAGCCAGCTACCTACAACAATTAACCCCTAATCTGCCGACCTCAAAGCGCCGCTACTTAAGTTATCCTTATGTACCCCTAATCTGCTGCCCCTAACACCGCCGACCCCTATATTATATTTATTAACCCCTAACCTGCCCCCCACAACGTCGCAGCCAGCTACCTACAATAATTAACCCCTAATCTGCCGACCGCAAAGCGCCGCTACTTAAGTTATCCTTATGTACCCCTAATCTGCTGCCCCTAACACAGCCGACCCCTATATTATATTTATTAACCCCTAACCTGCCCCCCACAACGTCGCAGCCAGCTACCAACAATAATTAACCCCTAATCTGCCGACCGCAAAGCGCCGCTACTTAAGTTATCCTTATGTAACCCTAATCTGCTGCCCCTAACACCGCCGACCCCTATATTATATTTATTAACCCCTAATCTGCCCCCTCAACGTCGCCTCCACCTGCCTACACTTATTAACCCCTAATCTGTCGAGCGGACCGCACCGCTACTATAATAAAGTTATTAACCCCTAATCCGCCTCACTAACCCTATAATAAATAGTATTAACCCCTAATCTGCCCTCCCTAACATCGCCGACACCTAACTTCAATTATTAACCCCTAATCTGCCGACTGGAGCTCACCGCTATTCTAATAAATGTATTAACCCCTAAAGCTAAGTCTAACCCTAACACTAACACCCCCCTAACTTAAATATAATTTAAATCTAACGAAATTAATTAACTCTTATTAAATAAATTATTCCTATTTAAAGCTAAATACTTACCTGTAAAATAAATCCTACAATATAAATTCTAATTATATTATAGCTATTTTAGGATTAATATTTATTTTACAGGTAACTTTGTATTTATTATAACCAGGTACAATAGCTATTAAATAGTTAAGAACTATTTAATAGCTAAAATAGTTAAAATAATTACAAAATTACCTGTAAAATAAATCCTAACCTAAGTTACAATTAAACCTAACACTATACTATCATTAAATTAATTAAATAAAATACCTACAATTACCTACAATTAAACCTAACACTACACTATCAATACATTAATTAAATACAATACCTACAAATAACTACAATGAAATAAACTAACTAAAGTACAAAAAATAAAAAAGAACTAAGTTACAAAAAATAAAAAAATATTTACAAACATAAGAAAAATATTACAACAATTTTAAACTAATTACACCTACTCTAAGCCCCCTAATAAAATAACAAAGACCCTCAAAATAAAAAATGCCCTACCCTATTCTAAATTACTAAAGTTCAAAGCTCTTTTACTTTACCAGCCCTGAACAGGGCCCTTTGCGGGGCATGCCCCAAGAAGTTCAGCTCTTTTGCCTGTAAAAAAAAACATACAATACCCCCCCCAACATTACAACCCACCACCCACATACCCCTAATCTAACCCAAACCCCCCTTAAATAAACCTAACACTAAGCCCCTGAAGATCATCCTACCTTGTCTTCACCTCACCGGGTATCACCGATCGGTCCTGGCTCCAAAATCTTCATCCAACCCAAGCGGGGGCTGGCGATCCATCATCCGGTGGCTGAAGAGGTCCAGAAGAGGCTCCAAAGTCTTCATCCTATCCGGGAAGAAGAGTAGATCCGGACCGGCAACCATCATCTTCCAAGCGGCATCTTCTATCTTCATCCGATGAGGACCGGCTCCATCCTGAAGACCTCCACCGCGGACCCATCTTCATCCGGCGACGTCCAACTGAAGAATGACAGTTCCTTTAAGGGACGTCATCCAAGATGGCGTCCCTCGAATTCTGATTGGCTGATAGGATTCTATCAGCCAATCGGAATTAAGGTAGGAATATTCTGATTGGCTGATGGAATCAGCCAATCAGAATCAAGTTCAATCCGATTGGCTGATCCAATCAGCCAATCAGATTGAGCTCGCATTCTATTGGCTGTTCCGATCAGCGTCCCTTAAAGGAACCGTCATCCTTCAGTTGGACGTCGCCGGATGAAGATGGGTCCGCGGTGGAGGTCTTCAGGATGGAGCCGGTCCTCATCGGATGAAGATAGAAGATGCCGCTTGGAAGATGATGGTTGCCGGTCTGGATCTACTCTTCTTCCCGGATAGGATGAAGACTTTGGAGCCTCTTCTGGACCTCTTCAGCCACCGGATGATGGATCGCCAGCCCCCGCTTGGGTAGGATGAAGATTTTGGAGCCAGGACCGATCGGTGATACCCGGTGAGCTGACGACAAGGTAGGATGATCTTCAGGGGCTTAGTGTTAGGTTTATTTAAGGGGGTTTTGGGTTAGATTAGGGGTATGTGGGTGGTGTGTTGTAATGTTGGGGGGGGTATTGTATGTTTTTTTTACAGGCAAAAGAGCTGAACTTCTTGGGGCATGCCCCGCAAAGGGCCCTGTTCAGGGCTGGTAAGGTAAAAGAGCTTTGAACTTTAGTAATTTAGAATAGGGTAGGGCATTTTTTATTTTGGGGGTCTTTGTTATTTTATTAGGGGGCTTAGAGTAGGTGTAATTAGTTTAAAATTGTTGTAATATTTTTCTGATGTTTGTAAATATTTTTTTATTTTTTGTAACTTAGTTCTTTTTTATTTTTTGTACTTTAGTTAGTTTATTTCATTGTAGTTATTTGTAGGTATTGTATTTAATTAATGTATTGATAGTGTAGTGTTAGGTTTAATTGTAGGTAATTGTAGGTATTTTATTTAATTAATTTAATGATAGTATAGTGTTAGGTTTAATTGTAACTTAGGTTAGGATTTATTTTACATGTAATTTTGTCATTATTTTAACTATTTTAGCTATTAAATAGTTCTTAACTATTTAATAGCTATTGTACCTGGTTAAAATAAATACAAAGTTACCTGTAAAATAAATATTAATCCTAAAATAGCTATATTATAATTATAATTTATATTGTAGCTATATTAGGATTTATTTTACAGGTAAGTATTTAGCTTTAAATAGGAATAATTTATTTAATAAGAGTTAATTAATTTTGTTAGATTTAAATTATATTTAAGTTAGGGGGGTGTTAGTGTTAGGGTTAGACTTAGCTTTAGGGGTTAATACATTTATTAGAATAGCGGTGAGCTCCGGTCGGCAGATTAGGGGTTAATAATTGAAGTTAGGTGTCGGCGATGTTAGGGAGGGCAGATTAGGGGTTAATACTATTTATTATAGGGTTAGTGAGGCGGATTAGGGGTTAATAACTTTATTATGATAGCGGTGCGGTCCGCTCGGCAGATTAGGGGTTAATAAGTGTAGGCAGGTGGAGGCGACATTGTGGGGGGCAGATTAGGGGTTAATAAATATATAGGGGTCAGCGGTGTTAGGGGCAGCAGATTAGGGGTACATAAGGATAATGTAAGTAGCGGCGGTTTACGGAGCGGCAGATTAGGGGTTAAAAATAATATGCAGGGGTCAGCGATAGCGGGGGCGGCAGATTAGGGGTTAATAAGTGTAAGGCTAGGGGTGTTTAGACTCGGGGTACATGTTAGAGTGTTAGGTGCAGACGTAGTTAGTGTTTCCCCATAGCAAACAATGGGGCTGCGTTAGGAGCTGAACACGGCTTTTTTGCAGGTGTTAGGTTTTTTTTCAGCTCAAACAGCCCCATTGTTTCCTATGGGGGAATCGTGCACAAGCACGTTTTTGAGGCTGGCCGCGTCCGTAAGCAACTCTGGTATCGAGAGTTGAAGCTGCGTTAAATATGCTCTACGCTCCTTTTTTGGAGCCTAACGCTGACATTATATGGACTCTCAATACCAGAGTTATTTTAAAGGAGCGGCCAGAAAAAAGCCAGCGTTAGCTACGCGGGTCCTTACCGACAAAACTCTAAATCTAGCCGATAGAGTTTATTTCACAATTTATTTGTGTTGGTTTTAGTGGTTTCACCATAGATTAGAATTATATTTAGTAGAAAGTAAAGATATTTTAAATTAATAAATAACCACACACCCCAGCAGATAAAATGGATCATTGGGAACAATTTAAATGGGATACATTTTTTGGATGAACTGTCCCTTTAAGTTATTTGCTAAAGTTTTGGCTACTAGATTAAATAAATTAATGCCTTCCCTTTTAGATAGTGACCAAGTGGGTTTTGTACCAAAAAGAGAAACTAAAGACAACATTAGTAAAGTTATCACCTTATTAGACCACATTAAACACAGCAAAGACCCAGCAGTATTCCTATCCACGGATGCTGAAAAAGCCTTTGACAGGTTAGATTGGACCTTTTTACAATCTACCCTGAATCAATTCGGTTTTCCTTCTAAATTCATCACCCAAATATTAGCTTTGTACTCCAACCCTTCTGCACAAGTTGGAATCAAGGGCACTCTGTCGGATGCTTTTGAAATCAGTAATGGTACGAGACAGGGGTGTCCTTTATCCCCCCTTCTTTTTGTTTTATCATTAGAGCCTCTGGCAACTAAAATATGCAATAACCCTGAAATAAAAGGCATTAATATACAAGACCAAACATACAAACTTGCAAAGTTTGCAGATTATTTTTTGCTAACCCTATCATTTCTTATAGAATCCCTGCAATCAGCGCAAATTGAATTCCGAGAATATAGCGAGGTATAAAATTTTCTAATAAACCCGAATAAGTCAGAGATATATCCTTTAAACATTAATACAGAAACCATCAATTTAATTAAATCAACTTGTCCCTTTAAATTTAACCTGCAGGCCTTAAAGTATTTAGGTATACAATTAACCTCCAACTTAGATGAACTTCATAAATTAAATTATGGGAAACTATTATTAGAGTTTCAATTTTTAACATCTAGATGCTTGCCCAAAAATAATATCTCATAGATGGGAAGAATAGCAGCTACAAAAATGACCCTACTGCCTAAGGCATTATATATCATGCAAGCTCTTCATATAACTGGAGTATCAAAGAATATTCAAAACTTACAAAAGGTAAAAAACTCATATATATGGCATGGGAAATAGCCTAGATTGTCCAAAAACATACTTTACACCCCTAGGAATAAAGGAGGATTGGGAGTCCCTAATTTGCCTTGGTATAAACAGGCAATTTCATTGTGTAGAGTGGTAGACTGGTGCAGACAAAGTGAGAAATCCTTCAAGAAGGTAGTACAAGTAGAAACACATCTACTAAACGTTCCACATTTAGGGGGACTGTGTTGGAACCCATTGGACTTTACATTGAATATTGTTATGCAATATTCTGTTTTTAGTAAAACCTGGTCTGAATGGGTAGCTCTAAGAAATAAATTCCCAAAAATTTCATCCAGGCACTCGCCTCTAATGACCCTTCTTGAGAACAGAGAATTTGAGATAGGTGGAACTTGGAATACATTAAAACACCAAGAACCCTTTGAATTTTCTGATTTAGTCCACATATATAAATTAACAGAGGCGGTAGACTCCTTAATAGGGAAGAATTACAAGAAATAGGATACACACATATTGCATCCTGGTTTAAATATCAACAGGCACACCACTACATATTAACTCATAAAAATATAATGGATTTCCTCAGACCACTAACAGCTTTTGAATTACTATGCACTAACTAAAATCTCAAAAAGGGAAAGGTGTCTTTACCCTATCAGTACCTAATGGAATTATATCTTCCACCAAGCCTACATATGTCCAAAAATGGGAAGTAGAATTGAATAGGCAGATACCACCTAAACAGTGGAAAACCTGGTCTTATGCAACTGCTAAATTAGCTCAGCTCACTCTGCCCATTTTCTTGAAACAAATATGAAAATTCTTACGCAATGGTATCTTACACCTAGTATGTTAAAACATATGTTCAGGAATGTGAGTAATACGTTTTGGAGGGGTTGTAGTCAGGAAGGTACAATGCTGCATTTATGGTGGGATTGTGACAAATTGACTCCTTTTTGTAGAGAAATCCACTCGGCGATTGGTGAAGTCATAGGCTATGTCCCAAGTTTCACTCCAGAACTTTTTCTTTTCAATGATCTTTCAGACATTACTTGCAAATTTAGACGTAGTATCACTCAAATTATGATCAACGCAGTCAAAAAACTAATTCCGAAATTATGGAAAGACACGCAGGTGCCATTTCTTGGTAATTGGATGAAACAATTAGAATATATGTTGATAATGGAGAGACGCTTTTATTTCAACACGGGGAAACTGAACGATTATCATAACATAACTTTCCTGTGGGAACAATATAAATATGCAAAAGCAAATTAGCATTTACAGTAGCGTTTTGGCTTCACAAATTTGGTGGTTAAAGTTAAGTCACATGGGCATAAGGCAGTTATGACTTCGGAATATACAATTTTCTCGTTTATTAAAGAAAACCATAGCCTTAGGCTGAGTTTGCTAATTTTTGTTTTTGTTTGTATTGTTACTTTTATTCCAGTTATTCTTCCAATATCTTTTTTATGTATCTTGGAATTGTTACTTTCATTGAAAATGGTGAATTACAATGCAGTAAAAATTGTATTACAGTAACATTAATGTATTACATCAAGTATATATACTTTGATATAAAAAAGACTGTGCATTCATATGGAAATGAAATGTGTTAGAGGGCTTAATACAGTTCTTTTATACCATGTTAGAAGAGAATCAAAGAGACAGCCATTTACCATTTGTTAAACAGAGACTTTATTCAATTACCAACATTAACGTTTTCAGTAATATAATAATTGATTTTCTTTGTATGGAAATGTTTATCTTTGAACCATGTGTGTTCTTCTATATTCCAATAAAAATAAAAAATAAATAAAAAAGAATAACATAGTAACTGGTAAAGCTGGAGAGGCTGGAGGGAGCTTAAGTGAATCCGTTACATAGAATAACATAGGAACTAGTGAAGCTGGAGAGGCTGAAGGGAGCTTTAGTGAATCAGTTACATAGAATAACATAGCAACTGATGAAGCTGGAGAGGCTGGAGGGAGCTTTAGTGAATCAGTTACATAGAATAACAGGAACTGGTAAAGCTGGATAGGCTGGAGGGAGTTTTAGTAAATCAGTTACATAGAATAACATAGGAACTGGTGAAGCTGGAGAGGCTGGAGGGAGCTTTAGTGAATCAGTTACATAGAATAACATAGGAACTGGTGAAACTGGAGAGGCTGGAGGGAGCTTTAGTGAATCAGTTACATAGAATAACATAGGAACTGGTCAAACTGGAGAGGCTGGAGGGAGCTTTAGTGAATCAGTTACATAGAATAACATAGGAACTGGTCAAACTTGAGAGGCTGGAGGTAGCTTTAGTGAATCAGTTACATAGAATAACATAGGAACTGGAGAAACTGGAGAGGCTGGAGGGAGCTTTAGTGAATCAGTTACATAGAATAACATAGGAACTGTTGAAACTGGAGAGGCTGGAGGGAGCTTTAGTGAATCAGTTACATAGAATAACATGGGAACTGGTGAAACTGGAGAGGCTGGAGGGAGCTTTAGTGAATCAGTTACATAGAATAACATAGGAACTGGTGAAGCTGGAGAGGCAGGAGTGAGCTTTAGTGAATCAGTTACATAGAATTAGGGATATCAGTGTACATAGAATAACATAGGAACTGGTGAAGCTGGAGAGGCAGGAGTGAGCTTTAGTGAATCAGTTACATAGAATAACATAGGAACTGGTCAAACTGGAGAGGCTGGAGGGAGCTTTAGTGAATCAGTTACATAGAATAACATAGGAACTGGTCAAACTGGAGAGGCTGGAGGGAGCTTTAGTGAATCAGTTACATATAATAACATAGGAATGGTCAAACTGGAGAGGCTGGAGGGAGCATTAGTGAATTCAGTTACATAGCATAACCTAGGAACTTGAGAGGCTGTAGGGACAACTTTTTGGTTTGTATTAACATATTATAATCAAATTACTATCAATAGCAACATTCCACTGTAAATAGACTTTAAACAGCCAATCAGGATGCTAGTCTCGGGAGTTGCAAGGCCGCATGCATCTGGCATGTGAAGCACAATAGCACAGTCCCTTTATTTCCCTCTTCAGTTTAACCCCTAAACAACCACAATGTACCCTTTTCAGGCTGTAATAGCACGGGTTTCACTGCCAGTGGCAAGACCACTATTATGACCTCCCTCCATCCTGCAGACCTCCTGAAGTAGTGTGATCTCGCTGCTGGTAGCAAGACTGCTCTATCAAAAAACCCAGCCCCATTCAAGACCAGTGATGTATCCTGTCGTTAAGGGGTTAAGGAAGGTTGCTATGAAATCCTACGAGATCACAGTACCAGATTTACAACCTAGGTACATGTAGGCACCAATATATTAAGCACCCCCGTGATCCCCGCTCACTGTTCACTGCTGTGCCAGTTAAATAACAGCACCAATTGTGTGTGATGGCCATCTTTATTAACAAGCATTGATCATGCGAGGGGGAAGCCAGATGCTGCGCATGCGTAATACTCGTGGTAACCTTAACAAAGATGGCCGCTGTGCATGTGCTGCACATGGTGGCAGCCATCTTAGTTAAGGTCACGGGCTGACCAGTATTTATAATAAGCAGGCGCCTCCCTATGCAGGACAACTGTAGGCACATTTCTTCTCTGCCTTATTATGTATCCGGCCCTGAATGCGTGTGAACTCAGCACCAATAAAGCTTTTTCTTACATTTAAAATCTCTAAATGAAACAGGGCCAGTAAACGTGCACATAAAATAAGAAGCCAATAGGAGAATGGCTTTAAAACTGATACATTGTTGCTTATGATTGCATTGTGTATTTTATTCTCAGGACAGACGGTACCAAAAGGTTTAATTGCAAACAACAACAAGTATTTTATTGTTTTACAATAATTATTTCTCAAGCGCCAACAAATATTACATTAATGTTGGAGTTTACGTTCTCATTGTAACATGGTTTGAACTCTCTCTTGAAATTTTAAAACCAAACTGTTTTCCACCTTAATAATATCTTGCACCGCTTAAGAGCTAGAATTCAAGTGGAGCGCTATT